>NW_010534151.1:27429-54781 GCF_000687285.1 Phaethon lepturus | reverse complement strand
GTGGTCTGCAGAAGGCGAATTTAAAAAAAAAAAAAAAAAGAAAAAAGAGAAAAAAAAAGAAAAAGAGAAAAAAAAGAAAAAGGAAAAGACATGATGGAGTTTTAGCTGCAGTCTTCCTTGGTGCTATTCCAAACCCACATAAATGCAAGATTCTTCACTGGTAATGAATTTTTAATTGTTTCCTGCAGGATTAAAAGAGGATTATGCCTTTTTTTTTGCCTTTTTTTTTTTTCTCTGTAATTAACAATAAAACCTAAGAGGATTCTGCTGCAGGACCTCTTTCATTTTCCTAATTAACCCATCTGCTGCTACTAGTCGGTGCAGCTTCCAGCAGCAGTTTGCTACAGACCGTCCATGACAGAATGCACCAGGTGCATTTGCCCGCAATGGAAGAACATGCTCATAGGAAGACCTACAGGAGTTGGGATGTGTGTGGATGTCTGTGTAGGTGTAAATGGCAATGTGCATATGGCTGAAAAGGAGGAGAAAGCATCGTGTTGCAGTTTATTTAGCCGGCTTCAAGAATATGAATTTGTTGCATCTGTGCTGGAGTATGTGTATTTAGCGAGACAGTAAAATAGGATTGTGCTCATTGTATTCTAACTATTGTATCGTTTTAATTTGATAATTGTTTCTTGGGTATATTGTCTTACTCAGAAGTTGTTACTTTTTATTGCATTTGCTTTATTTTTAAGGTGCTTACTCAGGAGAACTCTTGAGAAAAATTCTTGAAGGCTGTGGCAGAGACCCCATTTATGATTTCAGACCAAAGTATTTACATTGTGAATATTTTCCACTTGTTCTTTTTAACTGAACTGTCTGGAGACATTAAGAAGAGGTGGTTCTGTTCTTGTTAGTGAAAATTGTGAAAAATATATACATTTGATCTGGTATCAGACATAAAAGATCTAAGTGCAGTATGTAATGATTAAGTATAATTTTTGTTTAATTCAGCAATTCTTCCCGTGCACAGTGTGTTGCCAGGCAGGGGATCTGAATACAGGTGCTTATGCTTGAATCTTGTTTCCTGAGCTGGCAGCTCTGCAAAGGCAGCATATTTGTACCTGAAGAGAAAGAGCATCTCACATTGCTTTCAACTCATCTCTCTGGCCTTACATGCAATAGTGGATTCTGGGAGTCATTTATGGTCCTTATAGCTAGAGGGAGGGTTGGTCCAAGGTGCAGTTTTCAAGATAATAAGGAGGGGAATTATCTAGGGTCTTACTCCTCAACATTGAACCAGAAATACTTCTGAACTGTTGATTCGTCACACTGAATGTGGTGGAAAATATATCCTACTTTATTCACTGGAATGGCTAGTATTACCCTTGAAAAAGGCAAGGAGATGTTATTGTGTTGTATGTGACTTCTTTAAATATAGGCTATAGAATTGGCAATGTATCATCAAAAACACAAAGTGAAAAAGGAAATGTTTTAAGAATTGATACCTTTGAGACAACTGTAAGAGGCTAGCTGCAAAGGAAAATTGTTTATCTTGACATAAAAACAAATTTAAAAATACGTTTCACAGCAGCCTCCTTGTGCTTGATAATTACTGAATTTAACAAGATGTCCCACAGAAAATTTCATGAAGGTATATTTCTTTACATTGTAGCTATTTGTGTTGCTCTAAATTTTTTCTGTGTTTTTTATATTTTTAGCACTTTTTTATGAGAGAGGCTAAACAGTAATTAAGAGGTGCAGGATGAAAAGATGGCACAATCAGTGCTGGTACCACCAGGACCTGACAGCTTCCGCTATTTCACAAGAGAATCACTTGCAGCTATTGAGCAGCGTGTCAATGAAGAAAAAGCTAAAAAATCCAAACAAGAACGCAAAGATGATGATGATGAAGATGGCCCAAAGCCAAATAGTGACTTGGAGGCAGGAAAGACACTGCCATTTATTTACGGTGACATACCTCCAGGAATGGTGTCGGAACCCTTGGAAGACCTGGACCCGTATTATATCAATAAAAAAGTGAGTGTGCTGTATATTTCTATCAGAGCTTAAGACAATTAAAATACAAGGAACTCTCTCACATAGTATTTCCAGTACTTTGGACCTGGTCTTCACATATAATGCATTCCCCCAGCAGCTGATGTCATTGGCAGATTTGTGGGACCTGGTCTGTGGTAGAGGTGCATTTAAGCTTATTTTAATATACCTGGCACTTTACTAAAATTTGTAACTTTCAGTGTTTTACACATGAGAGAACTGAAGAAGTAGCACAGGGGTTTCTTTAGAATTATTATTTTATTAATTGCTGTATTATAGATGTGAAAGGAGTAGATCTTCACTATGAAACCCATCTCAAAGGTAGCTACACACCTTCTCGCTAGCTTCACTGTCATGTGGGAAGCCTAGGTTGCGTTCTCTTGTTGCTGGGAAGAATAGAGAAATAGGTAAAGGTAATTTCTCAGGATATGCCAAAGATCATCCTCTTCTGTTTTGTACTCTATAGAGGCATCATATATCCGACTTGGTGAAAAATTTTTCATATCCAGATTTATATTGTTCTATGATTGTTATCAAAGAGGAGGTATTTGAGAGGGACATAAATAAAGAGGAGGTAGGAATTCCTCTTGGAGTGTCAAAAGAATGTTACGTAATTGTAGAGATGTTGTTACTTTAAACAAGAAGAAAATATGTGGGTTTATTTTTTTAAAAAATGAACAGCTGTTGAGGCCAAATACAAAAGTGCTGAACTTTAGGCTTTTGGCCAGGTGGCCTTGGGTTTCCTCCAGAACTCCAGTCCCTCAGGTTTTGGCATCATAAGTATTGCACCATCATTGTTTTACCAGTAAAGAAGAAATTACCGTTGTGGTTTTTTTTCCTGTCTTCATATTTTTTTTCTTGTGTTTTCTTTTCTGTGGAAATTAGCTAGTAACTAAAACTATTGAATTAAAAAAAAAAACAAACATGAAAGCAAAAAAACTACTTCAAAGAAAAAGGAAGAAAACCCCCAAGACTTGTTAAGAAGTCAAACTTGAGCTAAGTAAAAAAAAACAAATTAAGATATTTCCCACAGGAATTACGGGTATGCCTTATCATGAATATGTTGAAACAATAATATAAGCATACCATGATAAACTGAAGAGACAGAACACCTTTAAAAAAAACAGCAGTATCTGAAACATTCATTGCAGAGTTCCCAAAACTCAACTCATGCTGTGGAGAATCGTGAGTTAAATTTGAAAAGAAGGTTTTCAATTAAATATTGCGTTCTGCTCCCTTTACTTAAGTGATTCACCCTGTTGAAGTCTGGAAGTAGGCAAATGAATTTGGGTTAAAGTGCTGATCCCTTTTCTTCCTTCTTTCCCAGTCCTGCAGTAGTAAAAATCTAAATTCGGTGCTGGAAACCCTTAATTTAGCACATGTATTATCATGCTTTGGAAACTAGAAAAGTAATTCTGCAATTAAGCGTGGACGTGGAGTAAAATCCTACTGAATTGCTTGTTCCTGATTGAGGAATGCATAGCAATTGTCTTGATCTTTTCCAAAAGCATAGTGGTTTCTAGTAGGAGATGTGAGACTCCAAACTGTACGTGCATTGCAATCATAATTTCTCCTATTATTTTTCATGGTGTTTGTTGCATATCTTTGAAAATCTTGTTTAGGTCAGGCTCCATTTTAATTTTTTAATATGTCTTGATGACTCAGCATCATACAAATGGTGCTTCATTAGAGGTTTTGTCAGAGTAAAGGGAACAGAAAACATATGAAAAACTCTGATTTGAAGGCATATTTTCTTGAACTCCAGGAAGAATAGTAATAGAGTTGAAAAGTAATGGTAGCAAAGGTAGTACATTACAGACCAATCCTTTTTCCTCTGCAATTAAGGATCAAAGTATGGCTTGACAATCAATGGGCACCTGGGAATACAAATATGTTCTGTTTGGAAGCACTGAAATTTATTATTTCAGGCAGAGGAAAGCACTGTGTTTTCAGGATTTCAGGTGCTGTATTTGGCACACCTGCTCAGAAAGTAAAATATAATCTTTACAAATGCTGCCCTCTGATTCCAGCTGAGGCAGATCGTGGCTACTGGCTGTGCTCCAGGTTTACATGGCTTATAATTCCCTTTGGGCTTTTCAGGGCTGCCACAATGCTAGCTAGATCCACTTACCTTCAATGAGCATGAACTTTCACACATATGTAGAAAGAAGAGATGACAGATAGGAATTTCTCCAAATGCATGGAAATCTGAATAATTTAAAACCTTACTGCATGTTAAATAAAGACTTTATCCTTCTTTATTTCCCAGGTTTTAAGAAAAACTATTGCATTTATATAAGATGTTGGTAGTATGCATGAGTTATTGCTGAAACTGTGGTGAGACAGTGAAAATACATGGATTATTGAATTCTGTATTAGGTAAAAGTAAAGCATGACAGAAGAAAAATAGACAGAATTGCAGATATGAAACTCTCAGAAGAAATAGTTGAAAAGCTCTTTTCTTAGAGAACAGCAAACAGTGTTCAGTACATTACCGTTATGTTGAAAAACTGGTTGTTGAACACTCAGTTTCGTTGTTTTCATGAAGTTCGCTCTTGAAATTTAAATCACTTTGTAGTACTATTGTCTTAGCATCTTGATGTGATAATTAATGCTGGTTATTTGATTCAGGGAATGTTGAAGTTTGAATGGCGCTCTTTTTTTCAAAGTTACGTACTTCAGTATATATATTATAAGGTACAAAAAGTACACTAATTCTTCAATTATTACATACATTTCTATCTTAGATACCTGTCTTTGTTTTCTAGCTAGCAATATCAGGATTACTTATACTTATTACAAATAAACTTATTCAGATGTTTTCATGCAGTTATATTTATAGTAATTTGGCTGGACTCTACTATGTGTGAACTGGACAAGGGGTTTGTGAATCAGGGGGAGTTGTAAATGGAAGTCTTCTCCAGTTTGACCAAATATGATTAATGATGAAATGAAAATGATTCTGGGTTTGAACTTGTAACTTATTTGTAACTTTGTATCTTTTAAATGCTATTTTTCATTCTGTGTTTCTTTTTCCAGACCTTTATAGTATTGAATAAAGGGAAGGCAATATTCCGATTCAGTGCCACCTCTGCCCTGTACATGTTAACTCCTTTCAATCCTCTCAGAAAAATAGCTATTAAGATTTTGGTACATTCATATCCTTTTCAAGTGGTTAATCTAAAACTGTAGTGAATGAGATGTTACTTAGTATTTAAATCATTCTCTGGCACACATCCCAGGATCAATATGTTCTATAGTTTTTTGTCCCTCTCTAGTATTTCTGTCGTCTTTTTCTTAATCTCTTTTTATGTGTGTGTTCATTAATGGCTCTTAATATGGTAATATCAGAAGCCAGACAACCAGTCATTGTCCTTTACTGTTTCTTCTTGTGTCTTATTTCTTCCCCCACCTAATTGTTCCCTTCCCTCTTATTTTTCCTGTAATCATCACACCACTTTTTCATATATTCCCCTCTTCCACATTTTTCATAAACTGCAGATATATTGCCTAAATACTTTCAGTTCTTCACTGACACATTGTGTTAAAAACCAGATCTGTGATCCCAGGTTTGTGCTTTCATGAATAATTAGTGAAAATATGGTTTCATTATTCCTTTTCATTTTTTGATTCAGATCACAACTGCAGAAAGATAGGTTGATAAAACAGCTTATGTTTCTTGCTTTATTATACATTCTTAGTCCTATATGTATCTTACCTGTCTATTTTATTTCTTGATTATTGTTGTATTATGCACTTGTAATCCTGTAGATGTTTTAATTTCAGTCTTCAAGTAGGTTGTGAGATTTCCACATTGCAGGTAAAGATTTGCAAAGCTAAGTGATGATAATGACTTACCTATTATTTTGTCTCTTTCAGTGTTTTGATAGCTGACTGTAGTAGGCATCCCACTGGTCTGATCCCAAATGCTGATATGAGCAATGAGCATTGACTTCAGCAGGTCTGCTTACTTAAGGAACAAATACAAATGTTTGCACACTTATATTTTACAGGAGTCTAACATAAGCACACTGAATGTAGTTTTGTGTGTAGTGTTACATGTAGGGATCCTAAGATCATGTAGAATAAAACTTGGAAGTCTGATAAATGTTATCAACGGCTAGGCTACAAATGACTTCAGAATCACTTCATAGCCTGTTCTGTATTTTCTTGCTACAGGTGTCACTACAAATAATAATTTGTCAATTATATGACACTCCTTAGCATGTTATAGAATGTTATTCAATTACATGGAATAATGGAAGATCATGGGACTGAGATGGTGATGAAGACCTAGAGTCACCAAAGTCAGAATGTTTAAAAAATGTTTTTTAAAATTGTGGGAAGGTATATTCTAGTTGTTTCTCCACTGCTGAAAGAATAGTGAGGATTTGAGACTCTGAGAGGACATTTCATCAAAAAGGATTTTGAAACTCTATGTAAACTGCAGGCTTGTGGAACACTCTTATAACATGTTAATTTTTATGTTTTTTAAATACCTTTTTCTTCTGCACCCTTCATAGATGAATTACACAGTGAGAAGGTAGATTCTGAATAAAGGATTTGAAATATATTTACTGAGTAGAAAAAACAAAGAATTGTTGAATGTAATGCCAGTTGTTTGACAGTTCAGAAGGCAGAGGTATTTACTGTTGCTTGATTTTTTTTTTTTTCATTAACGTAGACATGCAAAGAAAACCTCATGAGGGGAACCTCACAGTACTTCACACCCCATAATACTCGGATTTCTGTTTAGGAGCACGGTGTGAACCTGCATTTTAGTTACAGAAGCTAGAGCTCAAAATTCTCAAAATCGTTTTGCCCTCTTTCTAGTTTTAGGTGATGGTGCCATCATGAGGACATTTTGTGCATCATCAGTGTAGTTTTCATTTTGGTGTTTGTATTTTCATTTCTGAGAATGTCATCAGTTCTGAGAGTGAAAGGTGGTAGATCCGGAGCAGTTCTGTTAAAATCAATGAAATTATTTATGACTTGGACTTGTTCTAGAATTCTGTTTAGATTTCTTTTTTTTGAGAATATCAGGTGCCTTCCTCTCCATCAACATTTATACTACAAAAGCAATATATAAAGCAAACAGTAATAAAATACTTTTCTCCCTAGAATTTCCCTATGTTCTCTCCTACTGTGTGATAACTAGTTTTCAATATATGTATTATAACAATAGGCAAAAATGTTCATACATGCCAAATTTTATGGTGAAACATAAAAGAAGGAAACTGAAGAAAATGTATTCTTCAGTTTTGTATGCATGAAGTAGATCAGATTTGTCTAGATCATCCAAAACAAATGCTTTTTGTGTTATTCCACTAAATTAGAAGCCACTACTTCAAACTTTAACAGTTTTATTCAAAAGAAAAAAATTATCTAAGGTCTTCTTAATATTAAAGGTTGGGGGTTTTTAATATCTTTCAGATTTTCTAGTTTTTAGTATGTGATTGTTCTCTTTTAGCTATGAAGCAGTGACTATGGAAGCTTTAACATATTCAGGGCTTTTCCCTGAGTGTTAACAGAGCAGTGGAGGGATAAATAGCTCCTGATAGCGGAAATCTGCCAAAGCAATGTGTTATTTGATACTCTTTTAATGAGATTTTCTGGCTTACATTCCTTAACTCTTAATCTACATTATTCAGCATGCTTATCATGTGCACTATTTTGACCAACTGTGTATTTATGACCATGAGTAACCCTCCGGACTGGACAAAGAATGTAGAGTAAGTTAAATGGATTTGAATATATCTGAAATATATATTAATCTGAAATAAACCACTGTAAATTATTTTCTATTAGGATGGCATACACTGGCAGCATTTACCTTGTTGGCATATCCTTTCAACAGCTATTCTGGTGCTAGTTTCTTCTGTGTAATATTAAATACATATATTTTACAATACTTCCCTTATTGTTCAATGTTCATCCTCTGTTCGCAGTACTAGATGGGGAATGTAAGAAGAGCAGCTATTCTTATGACCATGCAAAAAAGTGGACTATAAATATTTTCCACTGCATTCTATGTTATGTCTGTGCAAAAATGTGGGGAAATACACTCTTCCATCTCTATTGCAGTAACTGTTACAGATAAAGGGACTGTTTAATGGATGGCTGTGTTCACCATAGTGCAGCTTTCCTTTACCAAAGACAATCTAACAATGGAAAGCTTGTATGAAAAATAAGCTATTAAAAAGTATTTAAGTGATTGGCTAATCTTCCCTTAGGAAGAGAAAAGGTCCAATATGATGTCAACTACTTGGTGCCCGTATACAATTGGCATATATTTTGTCATAGTTCCAGGACTGTAGACCACATTGTGAAACACTGCTCTTCATGGTGCTTCATTTTTGCAATAGCATTTTATGCTTCTGCTTCTTCTTCTTTATTCCTAATTGCTTTTGATGGTATGTACCTGTTTAATCTTCAGTAATCAAAAGTGAAATCATAGGACTATTAAAGTCAGTGGAGGCATTCTCATTTGGAGTTCAATATGAACATATATGTATTCAGGATGTCTAGCATATAGTAAATATTTACGAATAAAGACAGCTAGCTTGAATGTTTCTTCATGCCATTATATTATGCCATTTAGATATATAACAGAAATCCTTCTCATCTGTTGAGTAAAGCTGTGCAGGAAAGAAATTTTTTAGTAAACTAAAGAAGTTCACATTGGAAAATTGGTTTCAGGTTGGCTTAAGTCTGAAAACCAGTTCAAGCCTATTAAGCAGTTTAATTTGAATTCTTTTGTATTAAAGCTATAAATGAAACTAAATTTCAAGATGACGTTATTTGGAGGTAGAAAATTGAAATTACTCAGAATGCCAGAATTAAATATTTTTACGTTTTACATTTGAACCACATTTTTTAGTCGAAGTGATCAGCTGAATTTTATTGGCATTTGTAAATATATTTGGTTGTTCTTGCACAGGATTTTGCATCTGAAAACACTTGTTTTGTTCCAGTACTATGCCTGTCTTGCTGAAAGTGAGGTACTGGATACACCTACTCTGTAACAAAGTCAATGAGGACTAATAAGGGTCGACACATTGCCAGCTCATGATACTAAGCAACATTTAAGCATAAAAATAACATTGAAGAAACAAATTTTTAGTCTGGAAGCAACTTCTGAAATCCTACCATAATCCATCCATGTGTTTTGTTATAACATGGATTCAGATCGGACTTAAACATGCCCCAATGAAGTAACTGGGAATTTTGCAACTGTCTCATTGGTATAGATTATAGAATTTGAACTTAAGCTATGGGTTGTCATTTAGTCTTTTAATCATAATTTCATTCCTACTTCCTTATGGTATAAATTCTGCAGATATTTAAAGTTGGTTGTAACTTCCATTAAATCCCTATGCCATTTAAAGAGAAGAAAATGAGAATAAAGCAACTAGAGAATATAATGTGTAAAGATAATGTGTATGTTTCTATAAACTCTGTCTTGCATATTTTTCTCAGATACACATTCACTGGAATTTATACCTTTGAATCACTTATTAAAATTCTTGCAAGGGGCTTCTGTTTAGAAGATTTTACATTTCTTCGAGACCCATGGAATTGGCTAGATTTCACTGTCATTACATTTGCGTAAGTGTTCCACTTTTTTTAAATAAAAAAATATTTCTGATAGCATGAAGTTAGTAACTAAAAATTGCCTCATATTTTGTCAGCCAGAACATTTGGAGCCTGGACTTCCTGCAGTTTCAATATGTTTCTTCTGCTTCTTTTACACATTTTAGTATTTCTAACTAACCATGGGCTGCAGAGGCCAGCATGGTGTGACAGCCCCTTAGGATTGTGAATGCCATCAGCCTGAACTGTTCATATCCTGTCTCCTTTCTGCATACCAGTCTTAAAGGAATCCTTTTGACTTCCTGCTATAAGCTGACCAAATTAGGCTTCAAACATCAAGTCAATGTGGTTTATTTTGATAAAACTTAACTTAATTTATGGTCAGAAGTATATTTATAACACAGGCAAAGTACAGTGAACGGTGAAGAGGTCTTGATCAAAGACACAAGCAAATAGGATAAAATCTGCCTCAATTCTGAGTAACTGTGATTTAATCCTACAGGTATGTAACAGAATTTGTAAACCTAGGCAATGTTTCAGCTCTTCGAACTTTCAGAGTATTGAGAGCTTTGAAAACTATTTCTGTAATCCCAGGTAAGAAGTAGTTGGTGTAAGGTGTTAGGCCCCTCGTATCTCCAACTGTTATTTGTGTGCTGTCATTGTGTTTGTGTGTGAACTCCCCTATTACAGATATGTGACAGAGTTTGTGGACCTGGGCAATGTCTCAGCGTTGAGAACATTCAGAGTTCTCCGAGCTTTGAAAACAATATCAGTCATTCCAGGTGAGAGCTAGGTTAAACACTGAGGCTGACTTTTGTTCTACAAAGGCTGTACTTATGTTTTTAAAGCATAAGCCTTGTTTGCTACACTTTATTAACAAAATAAAAAAGCGGGAATCAAGACAAGTAATTTTATTTAAATTGATTCTCGCTTTTCTTATATTAGTTGTATTTTCTTTTAAAAAAAATCAGCCTTTGAGTTTAACAAATTCTTGCATGAGATTTGCAGTAAACAGCCTATGTGATTTGCATCTTATGACATCAAGCTTTCCTTTACATGTTTTAAATACAAGTTAATTTTAAGCTTTCATACTGATGCAAATATTCTCATTTATTTCAGGCACTTGATATAGCAACTTAATTCAGTTTTAAGTCATGTATAAGAAATTAAACTCTAAAGGATAGCATGGGCCATGCATGGGGTATTGTTTTAAAGATGTCTTTCTTCTCCAAACCATCACCCCTCTTATATTGTAAGAAGATTATTATGATATTCAAATATGCACTTAGAATGTCTTTGTAATGGGTTTACTAATGCAGAATACTTTTTAAAAGGTTCATATAAGAAAGGTTTGGGCAAGAAGCATCAGCAAAAGTAAACAATGCTTTTCTATGTAGGGTTGAGATATAGCATGAATAATAAAATCACTTGTTTTGGCACAAACAATGTGTTTGGTATTACCTACTTTTTATTTCTGTACACTATTAAATAAGCATAAACTTCCAGCTTTTCATTCACTATAAAGTAAGCATAAACTTACAGCTTTTCATTCATCTTCACAAGTAATAAGGCTTTCATGAAAACTACTGTATCACAAATATTAGACTCATTTAGTTGTCATTTTGCATGAAATCTTTATCTTATCAGGAAAAATCACATAATTTTTTGTGTGTTTAGTATCTGTTTAACATCATAATAAAAATCTTTTCTCTTTGCAGGCTTGAAGACTATCGTGGGAGCGTTAATTCAGTCTGTGAAGAAGCTCTCAGATGTTATGATCCTGACTGTATTTTGTCTGAGTGTATTTGCACTAATAGGGCTACAGCTGTTCATGGGCAACTTGAGGAATAAATGCCTGCAGTGGCCTCCAGACAACTCTACTTTTGAAACAACTGTTATTTCCTACTTTAATAGCTCTATAGGTGAAAATGGTACATTTATTAATACAACAATGACAACATTTAACTGGGATGAGTACATCGAAGACAAAAGTAAGAGTTAATTATATCATCTACTGCATTGATTTTCTGGAATTTTTTTAAACAGATGCAAAAACGTCAGTATCTTTCCATTGCATTTTAACTGGTGTAATCTGAACAAGAGATATAAAAGCAGTCGTTTTGTGTAATAAATGAAATCACAGTCATAATGTAGTTTAACGTACTCATAATACTGTACTGGGTACCAAAATATCTTTTTACCTTTTAGAGTAAATCCACGACTTTTAGAGTAAATCCACGCTGCAGCACAAAGCAGAAATCTCCATGGTAGCTTCAAACTTCCTGAAATAGTATGACATAATATGGCATTTGAAATCATATAGCCACATTAGTGCAAGATAATGCCTGATATCATAAATCTACATTTGAACGTAAGTTAGCTCATGAATCCTGCCATAGCATGTAAATGAAGCTGCATTGTTTCTTCTGGAACTTGATGAGGCACCATACTCCCTTGCACAGCACAGACACACCTTTATGAGAGTACTGGTGATTTATCCCATGCTTGTTATTCTAGCAAAATAAGAACTAGCTTCCATATTATATATCTTTCAATTTGTTTCTTATCTGTGGAAAACAAAGAAATTAGCATTTTGGTCTCCTTTGGACCTCATAATACAGTATTTTCACCATTTTAGATATTTAATGTCACTACTATGTTAAAAAAATTCTTTAAAATATACATGGAACAACTCAGAACATATCTATATTAGATTGCTATTCTGTATTTCATAATGGTAAATAGCTTCAATCTCTCCTATTTATCTACTCAGTCTCTCCTATTTATTTTAGTGTATTTAGGGTTTTAACTTTGTAATTAGGCATAATCTTAGCTTTTTTATGAAGTCTGTATAAGTGTTGTAACTGATGCCTGCATCACTGAAAGTTAGGAAACCTCAGTTTAACAGCTAAATGCTTTTGGATACAAGTTTCATTGCCTTATAATCTATTAATATACTTAGCATGCTTGTAGTATCATAGAAATGTTATCTGGGAGAAGATTTGGGATGATAACCTATTCTTAAGGCATCTGAAGAACAGATTCCAGTCCTTTCCCCTTTAGCTGCTTCTGGTACTACATCACACAAATAGAAAGTGTTTTCTAAGTATCTGACCTAATTTTTTGTAACTTCCAATTGAATGTATTACTACTTCTCCTATGGCCTTAGAAATAAGATAATTGTACACTACATTATTTTAGTCTTTATGATATTTTAAAACTGTTATCTTCTTTATTTCTTGTCTTTTCTAAACCAAGCAATCCTATTTTCTCTTTTGCTTTTTCTATACCTATTTTCACATTTTTTTGCTTTTAATGGACTCTTTCCAATTAGTATGCATTTTGCTTTTTCTTTTTTTTGTTTTTATGGTTTTTGTTTGTGTGTTTTTTTTTTTTTAATGAGATGCTCAAATCTCTAATTCTAACAAATTAGAAGTAATTACCTTGTGCCATATATGCAACATTCCTATTAACACATCTCAAAATTACATCATTTTTATATCAGCACCATATTGTTGATTCATAGTCAACTTGTGGTTCGTGACAGTCACTGCATCGTTTTGTACAATAGATCCTGTCTATTTTGCATTTATGTATTTGATTTTGCCTTGTCAACTGTAGCATTTTCCACTTGTCTCTGTTAAAATAAATCCAATTGCTTTTGGACCAGCTTGTCAGTTTGTAAAGATCATTCTAAATTTCAATCATCTTCTCGCCTAGCTTGATGTCTTCAGAATACTTGATACGTTTTTTTCTACTATTTCATGTCTGAAGTTGATAATGAAACTTGTTATGAAAACCGTGTATAGCACAGATCCCTGGAGGATCTTCAGAAAGATGCCCTTATGAATTGACATAGGGCCACTGGCAACTGCTCTCTGAGAATCTTTTTTCAAGTATTTTGTGATGAGTCCAGCCAGAACATATCTTCTTTATTTGCTTATGAAAGTGTCATGTAGGACTCGTACCCATCACTGTTGTCCTGTTACTAAGTTGGCAGGAGACAGGAATACTTTTATATATGACATATTTTTTATAAACTCATATTGATGATTTTTGTTACTTTATCATTATCATCTTCTTATTGAAAAATTATTATTTGTATGTTTTTCAAAATAGTGGTCTGAAGAGTTGAGCTGCCTGGATGGTTTAACTGGATGGAGGAGCTGTGTCATATAACAATGTGAATTAGGCCCACAGACACTTTTGAAAATCCATCTTGGAGCCTATCTGCACCTTTAAACTTTTTAAGCTTTTTAAGTAGCGGCTAGATCTCTCACAGGGCATGACTCTGTGAGCACCAGAATGTCTGAAAATCCGCTTTTTTCTTATTTGATACCTGAGAATAGATTGCAGATGCATAGATTATGCACATAATATCTCTCTAAAAAAAAAAGTGGATTTACTGCTGTCTCTATTGTATACTGGTAGTGACAAAGTAGAAGCAGTCAACAGGAACTGGTTGCAATTCCCTGCTTGTCTCTTTAACATTAGCCCTCAGTTAGTTCATGCCAGCTAAGCTAGTCCATGCCAGCTGGCAGTGACTCTCAAGGAACCATCTGCTTCCTGGGAACAGCCAGAACATACCTAATTTTGGCAACTTTAGCTTAATATGCCACCTGACCTAAAAATCTCCACTAGAGATTCCCATTTTACCATAAATATCCCAAACTAGGAATTGATGGCAAATTGGTTTTTCCTTTCTGCCTCAAAGCAGGACAAAGAAAAGAAAAGAATGTGTTGGGGGCTTTTAAGACTTCCATCTCTTTAAATTATATTTTACCTCATTTTAATAGTTAGCCTATTAACAAAATACATATAGATATTTCGAGTACATTCCTTTGCTATAGAATTTTGTGTAGTAATTTTTTGTAATGTACAATAAAAGCTTGGCTTCTCCCTCAGCTGCTCAAATCAAGATCCAGTTAGCAATTTCTTGCTGAAAAAGTTTCAGTACTTTTTCAAGTAATATGTGGACAAAATAGTATGTAATGAATAATTATAAATGAATTACACTAAATGGTGTATATCTAAATGCATGAACAAAGGCAGGGAATCACCCTCATCCTTTGTCTCATTTTCCTGGTATTTGTTCGCTCATTTGCTGACATACACAATTTGGTATTCCACCCATTGTATCTTATTCATTTGGGTAGATTACTGAGAATTAGCTGTATGACTACCTTTCTATTTTCTAAAGAAAGGAGAACTTCAAGACTCTGTAGAAAGTAATTTTCCTGTCAAAACAGTATTTTCTATGCTTTTTTCATTCCTAATCATTCTATATTGCAGTTAAACTGTTTATTAGCTCTGCTTATTTCTTTAAAGTGTAAAAGTCTATATCCATTAGGTAAAAATGATGTCTTTCTCATCACCTTTTCAAATTTTTTTTTTTTTTTTTTTTTGGAAACAGGTCATTTCTACTTCTTGGAAGGACAAAATGATGCTCTACTGTGTGGCAATAGCTCAGATGCAGGGTAAGAAAATGGTCATCATTTTTCATTATACATCAAGAAAAATAATTGCCTACTCTAGAATAGCTCAGGTAGTCAACTTCAGTATCAACTGTACCATAGAGTTGCAACTTACCAGTGTTTTGCATTTGAAGCTATACCTAAATATAACCATCTATGTGATTTGAGTTTACACAAGCACTTTCGTCAGCATCTTAGGCTAATTTTGTAAAGGTAACCACATGAACACTATGTGCATAAATGTTGCTGCCAGCCTGCTGACAACTGTTTATCATCCACCATGCTACTTGACATTCTTCTCTTGTCCTGGTGGAGATGTGTTCATATGGCAAATTGTGGGGAAGGGTAGATTACTATTAATTTTATTATTAAAGCATTGAAATATCATTAGGAAATGGAATTAAAAATTGAAAACCAATAAGATAATGTATTTTTATCTTAGGTATGTAGAATAAAATTTTACTTGTTCATAATTTCATTAGCAACTGGTACTCCTGAACAATTTTATGATTTACTATAGCCTATCGTAATTTAGAGTAGTTGTTAAAAATAGCATTTCCTCTTCTTTTGTAGTCAATGTCCAGAAGGATATATATGTGTGAAAGCTGGTAGAAACCCCAACTATGGCTACACAAGTTTTGATACATTCAGTTGGGCATTCTTGTCACTGTTTCGGTTGATGACTCAGGACTTTTGGGAGAATCTTTACCAGCTGGTGAGGACTTATTAAAATAAACGGCACCATCACCAATACCATTACTACATAGTACTTGCATAGTTATTTTCATTCACGTGTCCCTAAGGCCTTTGGGACAGAAATCATCTTTTATTTCATATATGTAAGCTAAAACAATAGGGCCTTTGTTCATGATTTAGGTTCCCTTGTGCTACTCAAATATATAATAAGAAATAGCTGCTATTTTATGAAGGTGGTTAAGCATTATTGTTTCTTTTTACAAATTAGTAAATGAACTTAAGTTGTTAAAGCTTACCCAAACATGCTGTAAATAGATGCTTTAAATGAAGTTAAATTGATTTGCAGTCTAGTACAAATATGTTGTCTTTGAAAAGGTTATGTCTTGTCCCTGAACTACACATATCCTTAACCTGAAGGACAGTGATGATGTGTGGTGTGACATTTTGTATACTGCACTGTCTTTGTGGCATTGTAGTTTGGGACTGATGAGACAAGAAGGTAAGATGCCAGGTAGTGGCCCCACTACTGTTAGATTTAAAGGCTATAATGTAGGTGTATAGTGGGGGTAGCAACTGCTACTACAGATTCTCATTGGTAGAAGTTCTGCAGTATTCAAGCTACAGAATCTTATTTACCTTGACCATAGTAGACATGAAACTTGGATTTTTGCACATGTAGCCAGGATATAATACTATTTGTATATGGAAAAGGTAACTAAATATTCTTGTGCTAACACAAAGCAATCTTATAATGTATTTCTAGATTGTAACATAGATGCTACCATATTATGCAACAGTATTTAAGAATCTGCTAAAAATGTATATTATCTCTTTTTCTCCAGACGCTGCGTGCTGCTGGGAAAACATACATGATATTTTTTGTTTTGGTCATTTTCCTGGGTTCTTTCTACCTGATTAACTTGATCCTGGCTGTGGTTGCCATGGCCTATGAAGAACAGAATCAAGCAACCATGGAAGAAGCAGAACAGAAAGAAGCAGAATTTCAGCAAATGCTGGAACAACTGAAAAAGCAACAGGAAGAAGCTCAGGTATCCCTGTAAAGTAAAATTCCTTCTTCCCTTTGTAATTGTGATCAGATGCTTTATGTCCACATATGAGAACACTCTTAATCCCCTACTCTTAACAATATATTCCCTTCATTTTCCAAACAGTCTTTAATGTTTTCCATTGCACTGTTTCTGCTGGCTTGAGTGAACCTGTTAATTTGTGACAAAACTGATAACAAATAAGCTATAATACTGGATTTTCAAATTGGAGATGGAAATTAACTTTTTTACCGAGTACTTGAACAAGTTTCCCAGCGTGCTTGTGGAATCGCCATCCTTGGAGATAATCAAAAGCCATCTGGGCATGGTCCTGGGCAGCCTGCTTTAGATGACCCTGCCTGTGCTGGGGAGTTGGACACGATGACTTCCTGAGGTTCCTTTCCAACCTCAACCATTCTGTGATTCTGTAAAATGGAGATGGAGATGTGGGGAAAAAAACCACCAGTAGTTCTGCTTATTTAAGTAACAGAAGCAAAACTATTGTAGGTGCTGTGCGAGAAATATTTTGCTTCAGCAACATTTGGCTTTTTCTACTCCTTCCCCAGCTCTTTCAGCAGAAAGCCATAGTGTTCCAGTTTTAAAGAAAACTGGAAAAAGTGGAGAAACTGGACAAAACACTTCTGTGGTACAGACATGATGATTATGTACTGCTTTGAAATTACTTTTCATTTTTTTGAAGACTATGAAATCTTTAATAGGATAATAATTGCTAATATCTGCTTGGCATGGGGCCACATAGAGCAGAATGTATGTCTTCCATGTAAGCAAATGACTAAAGTCAGTAGTAGAGTTTTTTTGGTTGATTGGTTAGTTGGTATCTGTTGTGTTTTTTTACCACAACTTATAAATAAATGTTAATCAAATCCTCCACAAATGTTTGAAACTTCAAACAGCAACAGGTCTCTAATAGCCTGCAGTTTAACTGAAATCTCTGATTTGCAAAACTGAAATAAACAATGTTACACCAGATCTTTAATAGACTAGAGAGTATTCAAAATCCAGCAAGATGGTGTAAGAAAGTGGTGCTTCCTGTTAACAGGGATTTTTCCTGTTTGAGCCTTGATTCCTTACTTTTACATACTATTTCAGGTGCAAAATTCATTGCTACATATTGCTCTAGTCTAAAACAGATGCTTGTTAACTTGGTGCTCTGACGGCACAGTTTTCCCTTGGGCCGCTCTAACTCCTGGTTTACAGAGCAGTGGCAAATCATGATTCCTGTGGTGTTTCACAAATTCTGCCTCTTATGATATGCTGGGTTCAGTGAAGTGGGACCATTGATTTTAATTCAAAATCATTATTTTTTTTAAGAATGGCAATAAATTTAAAATAGAGTGTGGTGTGTGTTTGTATAAATGTTGTAAATTGCGTATGTGCTTGTATGTATAGGCAGCAGCAGCAGCTGCGGCAGCTGACTCAAGAGATTATAGTGGAGTAGGTGGAATAGGTGGATTTTCCGAAAGTTCTTCTGAGGCGTCAAAACTGAGCTCAAAGAGTGCTAAAGAGAGGAGGAATAGAAGAAAGAAAAAAAAGCAAAAGGAACAATCTGAAGGCGAGGAGAAGGATGGGGAAGAATGTCACAAATCTGAATCAGAGGACAGCATCAAAAGGAAAGGTTTCCGATTTTCCATTGAGGGGAACAGACTGACATATGAAAAGAGGTTCTCTTCCCCACACCAGGTACCATAGTATTATTACCTCTTAAGCACTTTTGTTGTCCACTCATCATATAAACAAAATCGTGTAAAGTAGTTTGGTCAATTCTTGCAAAAGATACCACAGATTCTTTAATATCTTAAATCAAAGTATGACCAAGTGAATACTTGCAGCCAAAGATAAGAATGTAATTCTCTCAAATTCTTGTAAGATTTTGATTCTATAAGATTCTATAAGAATTTGAGAGATTTTGTTTTTATTCTGAATTTATATGTGAAAAATCAAAATAATGTGTATTAATTAAAATGAGTTGTATTTTAAGTTTCTTAATGAAAATGGACCTATCTCCCCATCAAGACAGATGTATTCAGCATGATCAGTGGCTTCAATATTCGGTGCACACATAGAAAGGAATTTCATGTTTTAAATGAAAAAAGTACTAAACTTGGGATGCAAAAAACCCAGTAGAAATTGCATAAATGCTCATGTGAAATTTGGCAAATTAATTGATGTGCAACCATTAATTGTGTTATCTTAAAGAAGTTCGAAATATGTGTGGCAATGTGTCCTTGCATGTGTTCTCTTGGAAACACCGGTGACTGAGTGCCATCTGCACCTCCCATCCAGACATTTATATCATTTAATAGTTTTGTTATGTTATCCCTTCTATAGTTTTCAGAGATGCTCTTCGTTTGCCCACCTCCAACTCTCCTTTCAGCACTTCAAGTCCAGATCTCATACCCATTCTGTCCTTTTTCTGCCCTTTTGTGTGCCTCAATATGCTTCTTCCTTTTATCCCCACCTTCTCAGTTGTCCCTGGTCCTTATGACTTGCTTTCTCCCTCTTTTTAGTCACTATTACTAAACTCATTCCTTTCTTTTTAATCCTCTTCTATTACTGTCCCTGGAAAGCCTGTTTCATCCCTAAACAGATCATGAGCATTCATCTTCTCTTCATGTATCGCTTTCTCCAGCTCCCATTCTCAAAGAAGCTCAGACCTCTTCATCCAATATTTTCTTATTAAGGACTGTCCTCCTTAGATCAGACTGTGGTGGGAATACAGTAGTTTTAGCTTCCTATTTCTGCCAAGTTAATGCCTCCTTCCACTCGCTTCCTAACATACTTCCTTTTTTAACAGTACTGCATCACCACCACCACCACACCTCTGGTCTGCCATTGTTTTATGTTGTTAACTATCTAACTAATCTCTGTAAGACTTCATTGCTGAATTCAGTTAGTCCATGATTCATTCTGTTCCTTATACAAATCTTCACACCTATATCCATTGACTTCAACTTCATGTTGAAGACCCATCTGATGCCTTAGGTGCATATTCTTGCTTGTGTCTTCATTCAAACTGCAGCCTTATTCAACTGCAGCTCAATTCATCCATCTTGTAAGAAATGAAGGATTCCTCATACAACTTGCTTCTCTTACCTTTTCATCTCCAACTTCATATACAGCTGTTTAGTATGACAGTCTAGCAATCACTTCCCCTCTGGTTTTCCAGCCCTAGTTCCTTTTCATTCTGGGTTCTAGCCACTAAACAGAAATTCCACTCACCAATTTTTAATAACCTTTTCCTAGATAAAACTCAGGTTTATATGTTACCTTTGACATTTTCCTCGACATTTCACTTGCCTTCAATGTAACTGACCATTATGTTCTTCTTGAAAACTTATTTTTCCTAACATTCATGATTTCATCTCCTCTCAATTCTCCTGGTTTAGTTGTGCTTTATAAGGCCCTTTTACCCCTTTGACAGTTTTCTAAGGGATTTCCACAAGGCCTTTTGATACTTCCCTTCTTTCTCTTTTTTTTTTTTTTTTAACTCTACTCTGGACCCACGACTGTGAATAATTTTTAACTTGGACTTCTTTCCATGTCCCAATTACTGCTGTATTCATCAAGAATGTTGTTGCAAAGACCACTAACCTATCTCATTGCTTTTACCTAATCTGCCAGTAAACATATCTACCTAAAGATATTCTTTTAACACCATAAAACGTACGTGCCTAAAGTTCTTCCCAACCCACCTTGTCTACTTACAGTAAACTAGTCAAGTCCCAGCTTTGAGTGACCCATGCCAGCATTCATAACCTCCTGTTAAATTTTCAAACTAGTTTCTTTGAGCTCTTTCTGGTGTGCTGCCCCTCATGCTTGGAAGAAGCTCCCATGAGTTTCCACAGAACACTTCATTGCTTTCCTCAAATCCCTCTTTAAAACTCTCTTTTACCATGCTGCCTACAGAAAGCTTGACAGGGAAGTGACTTCAGGTGAGCTAAGACCACTGTTTATTCATACCCATCAATTTTGCCTCCTTGTATTCTCTTTCTTTTTGTACCCATCTGTTGTGTTACACTTAGATGATAAGTTCTTTGCAGAGTGCCTTTTTGTTCTGCATTTTACAGTACCTAGAACAATGGGGCTCAGGTCCATGAAGATAAGTTGCAGAAGAGAAACAAAGACACTGCTTTGTCATGTATCACCTCTGCTGTTCATAGAGGTCTTGGGTGAAAGCAGGTGCTAATACTAATCAATCAAGAGAATCACTAATATGAATTAAAGTTAAGAGCATGTGTAATTATTTGCAAGATTAAAGCAATATTTTGACTCTGATCCTGAAAAGATCTTCCCATAACAGACCATCTACTCACATGAGTAAACTGATGAAGATTAGTGAGACTGTTCATACCAAATTACAATCATATCTTTGCATATACAGGGTAGCTAAGACTTTAAAAAAGAAATTAAAACCTTATTGTGGCCTACTTGACTAGTATCTGAAAAAATATGTATGTTTTTTAAACTAGGCAGTATTTGTGAGCTACCTCTGTGTGCAGACTGAGTCATGGGAAATTTGCCTAAGATGTTATTTACTCAGCCTGTCAGAGTAATGCCAGCCTTGGTTAAGTAGTGTCTAGATGTGCTTACTCAGTTTCTGAACAGCTGGTAATAAAACAGGCAGAATGGCAGAGGAAACAATTCCATCAAGCAGTTTCTTTTACTCTAATTAAACCAGATGACTTCACATAGTTGAAGTGGTAAAGTAACTAGTCTTTGTCTGTCACTTATGTGCTCTTTGTTTACTACCCAAAAGGGAATGTATTGGGGGGGCTGTACCAGTTCATTTCTTTGTAGATGACCTTACCCTTTAAGACATATTAACACTGTGGTTTTTTCCTCTGTATGAAAATATTATATTTAAAAGGATTTTCATCTGATAATCATTGTTTTTATTTGCCTACAGTCTTTGCTGAGCATTCGTGGCTCCCTGTTTTCCCCAAGGCGCAATAGCAGAACCAGTCTTTTCAGCTTCAGAGGTCGAGCAAAGGATGTAGGATCAGAAAATGACTTTGCTGATGATGAGCACAGCACTTTTGAAGACAATGAGAGCAGAAGAGATTCTCTCTTTGTTCCTCATAGACATGGTGAACGGCGCAACAGTAACATTAGTCAGGCCAGTAGGTCATCCAGGACAGTACCTGCCCTTCCAGCAAATGGGAAGATGCACAGCACTGTGGATTGCAATGGAGTAGTTTCTTTAGTTGGTGGGCCACCAGCTCTGACGTCACCTACTGGACAGCTTCTGCCAGAGGTGATGATTGATAAAGCAGCCACTGCTAGCAATGTAAGGAAGTCTGCAATAGCTCAGGCATGATGTCCTCTCCCTGTATGATCAGCTACTGTTTCTACAAAATTTAGTCACTTGGGAATGATTCCCTTTCTAGCCAAGCTGTGAATGCTCCTTTCATATATTCCAGTTGTAAGCTGAAGTAGAAGTTCTTAATTCCAGAAGTAAGCTGAAATTGTCTAGCTCTCATTAACTAAATATGTGAAAATATATGCTAATTTACTGGGAATTAACAGAATAGCATAGTAAACCATTGAATAAATGTAGTATGTGTACATCCATTAATTCATTATGCAAACTGAAGACTTAACTGGAAGGTTTTGTATTTGTATATCAGACATGATATCAAAAAGAAAAATTAATTATATTTACTTAATGGAATATATTAAATGAGTATTTAACTTCTTGCTGACCATATATGAAACTTTTCATGTAACACTGATAGTAAAACTTACATGGGTTGTGATAGTGTTCCTTCAACATAGTTAATTTTTCTAGGTATTTTTTTTGGAGATGTCAACATTATTAAATATTTTTTTCTTTCATGTTGTTTGAAAACGTGCTAGAAAATCGATAATTTATTCTAAATTAAGAGTTAGCTTAAAAAATACACTTATTCTTTGTGCTTTTACTGCTAGCTGTGCATTTTCATGTTTGGAAAGACTTCACTGCTTAATTAGAAAGATATTTATGGCAGAGTTCATTGACAAGCATTGTGGAACTTTTTATAGTCTAAAACCTGTTTATATTCTAAAATCTGTTTTAATGTCTGAGCTCTGTTTCAGCAGAATACTTAAAAAATGTTCTTTAAGCACAAGAGCAATCCTACTGATGTATTTGACTATTTGCTCTTCAGAGAGTTAGGCATACGTTAGTCTATTGCAAAACCATGACATAAATGTAGCATGGTGCAGGACAGCAGAGTGTTTTAAACCCCTGTACTTCTATAATAATTTACAGTGTTATTCTTATTAAATGAACAATCAACAGGCTGTTTTATCAATGTTTTATTTTCAGGGCACTACCACAGAAACTGACTTAAGAAAGAGACGGTCTAGTTCTTATCATGTTCCTATGGACTACCTAACAGATCCTAGTGCAAGGCAAAGAGCCATGAGTATAGCCAGCATGCTTACAAACACAATGGAAGGTATGTAACACAGAATTTTTGTATGACAATGCCATAAAGTGCTATTAAATATATGATACATTAAGTAGTACTGGTGTTTTAAGGCAACTATTTCAGCCTAAAGGGTACAGGAAAGATGAAATCTGTATATAGAGGTAGTATTTTTTTTTTTTAAGATGGACTGATACTTTTGGAAAAGCAGTCAAGCTTTCAATTGACTTAATAGGTTTGAGGGAGAAGTGGCAAACCTCCAAGTTGAATGCAAGTAGAAAGCAATTGATCAATGCAATGTTTCTCTAGAGAAGTTACGTTTTGGGGTAAAAGATTTTTTTAGATTACTGAAATGGCTATGCTTCTTGCAGTAGAAAAATCCCCTTTTACCAATTCAACAGACATGCTGTTTCACAAAGGAAGGACCATGTTGTTCTTTCTGCAAGGCTAGATACAACGAATCTGAATCATGGAGTTAAGCCACTACTTGTAAAAAAGGTCAAAACATTACTTTGAGGTTTAAATCACTGTAGGTAATAATGAGCAGTTTTGCACATGTGGACCACAATACTGTCTAAAAGTTGTCTTCACAACTTCTCTGGGCAGCCTGTTCCAGTGTCTCACCACCCTCACAGTAAAGAATTTCTTCCTAATATCTAATCTAAATCTACCTTCTTTCAGTTTAAAACCATTACCCCTCATCCTATCACTACACTCCCTGACAAAGAGTCCCTCCCCATCTTTCCTGTAGGCCCCCTGTAAGTACTGGAAGGCTGCTATAAGGTATCCCCAAATCCTTTTCTTCTCTAGGCTAAACAACCCCAACTCTCTCAGCCTGTCCTCATACAGGAGGTGCCCCAGACTCCTAATCATCTTCATGGCTCTCCTCAGGACCTGCTGTAAAAGGTCCGTGTCTTTTTTATGCTGGGGACCCTAGAACCGAACGCAGTACCCCAGGTGGAGTCTCACAAGAGCTGAGTAAAGGGGACACACTTCTTTTGATGCAGCCCAGGATAAGATTGGTTTTCTGGGCTGTAGGCGCATGTGGCCAGCTCATACTCAATTTTTCATCCGCCAATACCCCCAAGTCTTTCTCTGCAGGGCTGCTCTCAATTCACTCGTCACCCAGCCTGTATGCCAGATTTCTAAGACAAATTTCTATTTTGCATCTTATGTGGCATTCGCTTGTGAATGGTTATTTTATCTCTTGAATATTTAGTATTCTTTTTTACATCAAATTTAAAACATAGTGGGACAGATTATTTTTAATGGTGATTTCTTTTGACTGACAATAGCCTTGATTTCAAAAGGTCTACAACATCAACAGTACCTTGGAAAACAGCATTTAGGCCTCAAGGAAATACCCAGGGGATACTGGAGTAGAGAAATATATTTAAAATGTTATTTTCATTTTTTTTCTCTAGAACTGGAAGAATCCAGACAGAAATGTCCACCATGCTGGTACAAATTTGCTAATACTTGCTTGATTTGGGACTGCTGTACTCCCTGGCTGAAAGTCAAACATATTGTAAATTTGATTGTGATGGACCCATTTGTTGACCTGGCCATTACTATCTGCATTGTTCTGAACACCCTGTTCATGGCCATGGAGCACTATCCAATGACAGAACAGTTTAGTGGTGTGCTTTCAGTAGGAAACCTTGTAAGTCTTTCACGATGTACCATGTGAAATGCATTTTTCTTAAATAATGCTTTTGTGACCTATGTACATATGTTTAAAAGAAAATGTTGAGCAGGTATTTATAAGCTTGAGATGGTTGAATTTAAATTTAAGCTGTACTGAATCCCTCTTTGTCAACATTTGTGGATTTCGCCACTCTTGCTTAATGGAGCAAAAGATAGTAAAATTTATTGAGTCAATATGCATTTTGATTTTTAAAAACACTCAGCTTCTGTCATTGAAGCTGGGTAAAGGAATTTATCTAGTATTTTTTCTTGGATGGATACTTACAAATCATAAGAACTTTCAGTTCCATTCCCACACCTGTTCCTCTCCTCACTAGCACCTCTTGAGGTCCTGGGTGTTCAGGGAATTGTAGAGGGGAAAGACCCAGTAAGCATGGCAGATGTACTGCAGCTCTGCAGGAAGTGGTGAAATGGCATGACAGTGCATTCTGCAGGTCATCCTGAAGAAGAATAGTTCTGCTCAACTTTCAGCATAATTTTTTTTCTTACTAAAATAATTGTCCCTCTCATAAACTTCTCTTTATCCCTACAAATAAAATTATGTCCCAAGGGCAATGATGAGATCTAAGGAGGAAAAACTGAGCATTAAAATAGAAGAGATTGTGTGTATTGGTATTTATACATGCATATTAGTAGGCTAGATGAAAACTGTATTTTTCCCATTTACCTCTTTTTCTTTGGAAACCAAACATTGTGATGCATATGTAGGCTTCAATTCTGAATTTAATTCCTAACCCAAATGTACGGCAATGCCGAGAAGCTATTCAGATTTATCATGGATTGCTGGCTGAAGATATAACTCACCAAGAGCTGATACCTTTAGTTTTATGTTTTTAATATTTTCTCATTAAACTGGAGTAAGAAACTGTATTTTCCTTGCAGGTGTTTACTGGAATTTTCACAGCAGAAATGTTTCTCAAGATAATTGCTATGGATCCTTATTATTATTTCCAAGAGGGCTGGAATATTTTTGATGGTTTTATTGTGAGTCTTAGTTTAATGGAGCTTGGTCTTGCAAATGTAGAAGGATTATCTGTCCTTCGATCATTCCGATTGGTAAATATACTAAATAGAATACCTTTCTATGTTATATTTCTGTATTTATGCATGTATGTTGTACTTTTTTCATTTTACATTATATATTTGGCTAAGACAGGAGATCTTTTAATAAAAACTTACAAAATACAAAATTGAATACCTACTAGATGGCATGTATCTATTATGTCAAGTTTGTTTTACATATTAGCTTAGTAACATCTGTTTCTTCTTCAAGACACTGTCAACATCAGTTCTGTTCTTGCAGTCAATGTGCTTTAAGGATTAACTTTTTTTAATAGTAGTATCCTTTAGAGTCTTTTTCTCACTAGACGATGGAATAAAAAGTGCAAGAGCCACAGACCCTCGCTACCTGTGACTGAAGATTAGTAAATCGCTTAGTAAATCATGGATTAGTTAAAAAAAGTCTATTGACAGTTCTAGCTGATAGGCTTCCATTACCAGTTTGCTTGCACGGTTAGTTTTAGAAGAGAGTAGTGTTAAGATTTTTCTTTGGATAGGGAGTTTTCATCACTACCAGCCTTCTCCTTACCATCCTCTGCAAGGGTCCATCCACTGTCTGTCTGTTATTAGATATCTGTCATGAATAGGAACTTGAATAACCTTGGTCTTGCTGAAGACTAGGCTAGCATGCAAGTTGATTTTTAAACACTCTTCTGAAAAGACCTACACAGTAACAGACATAAAGCTAGAGTTGCTAGTTATCAAGCTCAACTTTTGCCTCAAATAAAGCAAAAAATACTTAACATTAAATAAAAGTTAAACAAACTCCCTTTAAAAAAAGGAGGGAGTTTAAGTTCGTCCATTTTCTGGTTCTCAGTATAGCATTATATAGCATTATATAGCACTTTGCAAAAAGTCTAGTATCTGCCTGGATTGACTTCTCCCTCAGTAATAGAATTCTGTTTTTAACTTTGCATCTATATATTTTACTTATCTGTCATCCCATGAAATAATGTTTAGATTTAGATTCCTTTTAGTATTCTCCTCTTTCAATTGTCAGAACACTTGCTGTATCTTTCCAAATTTCATTTTTCTAAAGGTTACATGAGACATGATTTAGACACAGGGTAACTCAAATATGAAATGTGTAGCAATAATTTCATTACAATTAGTAACATGAATAACTGTATGCTGTTCTTCTCTTTTGCAGCTTCGAGTTTTCAAATTGGCAAAATCTTGGCCAACTCTAAATATGCTGATTAAGATTATTGGCAACTCAGTGGGGGCTTTGGGTAACCTGACCCTGGTACTGGCCATCATTGTGTTCATTTTCGCTGTGGTTGGGATGCAGCTGTTTGGGAAAAGCTACAAGGAATGTGTCTGCAAGATCTCTAGTGATTGTGAACTT
>NW_010534151.1:0-27398 GCF_000687285.1 Phaethon lepturus | reverse complement strand
TTTTCCGATGTTTCCTGATTGTGTTTCGAGTGCTGTGTGGAGAATGGATAGAAACGATGTGGGACTGCATGGAGGTTGCAGGCCAAACTATGTGCCTTACAGTCTTCATGATGGTCATGGTGATTGGAAACCTAGTGGTACGTAATCAGTGGGGATTTTTTTAAAACTATTAGAACATATTTCCTATTTTTCATTATTTAGAAATCAGAGGTGAAGTCTGGAGAGGGATTTTAGGAGATCATGTAGTTCATTTGCCCTTTCTTTAAACCAGGTTCAAATATAACTTGATCACTGATGAAAAATGTTTGTCTACCTTTTCTTTTAAATCTTCAGTAAATTTATAACTTTAGTAAGATCAGTGATGAATTATGCTGATAGTCAAAAATGCCTTTTAAAAAACCATCTAACTTAAATCACCTTTTACAACCAATTAAACTGACTGGTCTCAGTAATGGAAAATAGTTGGTCTTCATGACAACATTTATGATACTTAAAGGCTTACTGTTTCCACTTTCAGTCTTTTCTTTCTGAAACAAAATAAGCCTAGCTGTTCAATTTTTTCTCACAGATGATGATTTCTAAACTACTTATCCCTTTTGCTACTGGCCTCTGAATTCCTCCCAAGCAGCATTTTGGATAGACAAAAGTACCGAGTAATGTGGAGTAATTATACTTCCATGTCTTAAACCCAACATTCCTTGTGCTACATCCCAAAATTACACATGAAATTTCTGTACCAGCATTGCTTTCCTGATGCAGCCTATATGCCCTTTTCTGCAGTGCTTCTACCTTGCCAGTTTTCATACCTTCTGTAACATGTACTTTTCATTTTTCATAACCAACATTTCTACTCTAGTACTTCAGAATTAAATGCCATATTGATTTTGAATCATTTCACCAATTTACCATGGTTATGCCTAATTATAGTTCTTTCTTGTTGAGTGCTAGCATCCCTTCTCTTTTTGGTATCATCCATGAATTTTATAAATATGCTTATCCACAGGCATAAATACCAAATTTAACTGGACTAGTGTGAGACTCCTGTGGTATACCTTCTAAAATATTCTGCAATTTTGAACAGGAAGAATTGACAAATAGAACTTAAATTATTTTTAATCTGTTTTGCACATAGTCTGTCATAATTACATCTGGTCCAAATTTCTCTTGCATGTTTATAAAATGCCATGCAAGAAAGTCTGAAATAGGTTTAAAAATTGAGGTGTATCACATCTGTGGACTCATTATCTCTTACCTAGTTTTCCTGCCCAAAACAAAAATACACTGATGTATTCTTGGCAAATCATAGAATCATAGAATCTTTGGGTTGGAAGGGACCTTTATAGGTGATCTAGTTCACCCCCCCTGCAGTTTATTATATTCTGAATTAAAGACACTGAAGCTATGGTCTGTAGAACCGTAGAAGACAAGTATTCCTGCATTCCCCGTGCCTATGAACACTACAGCAGGTGTAGCTTGCATGAATTACATCATGTTGTATCCTGCCTCCCTGCGTCTTTCTCCATTTTGAGGAATAGACCTGCACTACCTCCAGTGTGGACGAGAAACGCAAGGAACAGCTCAGATTTTCACCTATACTAGTCAAGTTAAACAAGCTAAAAACGTTTTGGGCAAGTTATAATAAAATATAGGGGAGAGGGATTATGGACTGGAAAGAATAGCAGGAAGGTGCGTTGAAATAAAGTGCTAACTGTGAAATAAATATTATGTCATATTGAACAACCCATATTGGAATTACTTTTATGACTTAAAAATAAGAGATCCCCTATATTTTCTCCTTACTGTCTTTTAGGTACTCAACCTATTTTTGGCCTTGCTGCTGAGCTCATTTAGTTCAGACAACCTTGCTGCTACAGACGATGATAATGAAATGAACAATCTACAGATTGCTGTGGCAAGGATTCAGAAAGGCATAGATTATGTGAAGAGAAAAGTGCGTGAATTCATCCAAAAAGCCTTTGTTAGAAAGCAGAAAGTTTTAGATGAAATCAAACCTCTTGAAGACCTAAACAACAAAAAAGACAGCTGTATTTCCAACCACACAATAGTAGAAATAGGTAAAAACCTTGCCTATCTTAAAGAAGGGAATGGAACTACCAGTGGCATAGGCAGCAGCGTGGAAAAATATGTTGTTGATGAAAGTGATTACATGTCATTCATAAACAACCCAAGTCTCACTGTGACAGTGCCAATTGCTGTCGGGGAATCAGATTTTGAAAATTTAAATACAGAGGAGTTCAGCAGCGAGTCAGACCTGGAAGAAAGCAAAGAGGTAAAACTATTTCTATATTTAAAATACTCTGATGCTTTTCTTTTTTTCCTAAGGTTACTAGTCTTGAATTAAAATCTTTAATTAATTCCTGTATAACAGCATATACAAACTCGTAATGGTATTTAAAGAAATTGATGTAAGGTTGCAAGTTTTGAATGAGATGGTAATACAGTATTGCATTTACAGTAATGATCAAGATGCATAAGACGATTTTTAATAAAATTAATACTTTTTTCCTATTTTATTTAGTTAAATCATTAACAGGAAAATGAACCAATTAATAGCCCTGGATACCAAAAGTCTTACAAAATGTGAGGGGATTGTGCAAGTTTTACCATGCTTATTTCTTCATTGCAGTTTATTTACTCTTTTGTCTGCTTTCTGGAGTGCCTCCTGGCAAATTAACCATTTGTTCTGATGCTTTTAACCTTTCTGATATAGTCAAAGTAAATCTAGATACATTGTAAGTACATTTGAATACTGGACCAGCATCACTAAGCAATTTCATATAAATCACTAATAATCCATCTGATAGTAGCAGATCCACTGAAGAAGTGAAGTAATGGCCTTATGGTAAAAAAAGTATGAAGATTTATATCACAATATAAGATCCTTTCATATGGCTACCCATTCTCATTTTCAAAGCTTTGAGGTATTTGAATCTGTTACCTACTCTGACTGTAATAAATGTACTTCTTTCTGGCACAATGTTGTGCCAAATGGACAAATCTGCGCTAGCACTTAGTCACAGGGGATGCTGAAGCCATTATTGTTGTGTTAACCCAGTGCTCTGTCCTGCACAATTGTACATGGTGGAGGCACACCACCTCAAGTGGAGTAGGTCTATGCTATGCTTAATACTGATGCTAGTTCACTCAGCATTAGCATGGGTGTTTTTGAACGGTACTGCATGCTACAGTGTAGACATAAACTAACATAAAGGTTTTCATAAAGTGATTTCCTTGCACTTGAATCTGAGGGTACAAATATGGATAAGATTCTAGTAATTCTCACTGGGAGATCCTTTTTTGTACAGACTGCATCACACAGTCATATTTTCTTGTTTCTTGTCAGAAATATCTTTATTGTTCTTTAAATCTTTTGCAGATTGTTGTTATTAGTATTTATCTTACTCCTCAAAACCATGACTTGGGTGTAGAACAAAGCAGAAGTTGTTGTAGTTTAACCTTTAATTGTTCTGTGTAACAAACAGGGTGATTTATGAAAGTTTCTTGGTCTGAATGTAGGATTTTGGCTGGTTCTATTATATCTTTGTACATAGGATAAGAAAAGGAATCTTCTTTAGGCACCTTTACACCACACAGGGCTGTCCTTCCATTGTTCTTCTGTTCCATTGTTGTATTGTCGCATTGTTAACTGTTTCAAAACTTTCTGCTGCCAAAGGAGCAGCAAATTCTAATGCTAATCTGGTCAAATTCAACCTATCAGTGAGATCATCCATAATGATTGTATATGACGGTAATGGCACAGGTTATTTTTCATCTTTTTGTAAATCACATAGTTTCTTGGTCTAGGCCTGTCCTTCTGGGTTTGTTCTTTTTTCCTGCTAATCATGTTCATCTATCGCTTTCAGCCTTTTCCCTGCTTAGCAACTAGTGATAGCCAGAGGATGTACTGAAAGTTTGGGAATAAAGTGTCTTAAGTTAAAGTTCAGTACTAGGAAGCAGAATACTTTGGATTTCTTCATCACAAAATATTTATTGCTATCTTGGTAAAGTAACAAATACCTATCTGTCATTCTGTATTTGTCTGTAAAGTTAATAGTGTATTTATCAGTTTCAAGGGTGCTGTCAACCTAATAATTTTTCATAAAAAATTCTAAATGCCTCAGTTGGAAAGTGTGAAGAAGATACTGTTAGTTTATTCTGCAGACATATTGTAACTGGCAATGATGCTTCAGATGATATTACTGTATGAATGACACCAAAAGAAAATCTTCTGACACAGATACAGTCTGAGATGTTGACTATGAAGTCCCAGTATGATCAGAAATATGCACTCAAGAAAACTCCTCCTCTTCTCTCTTCTCACTCTTCTCTCTTCTCACTCTTCTCTCTTCTCACTCTTCTCTCTTCTCACTCTTCTCTCTTCTCACTCTTCTCTCTTCTCACTCTTCTCTCTTCTAACTTTCCTCTCTCATCTCTTGCTTCTCCCTTCCCTTCCCTTCCCTCCCCTTCCCTTCCCTTCCCTTCCCTCCCCTTCCCTTCCCTTCCCTTCCCTCCCCTTCCCTTCCCTTCCCTTCCCTCCCCTTCCCTTCCCTTCCCTTCCCTCCCCTTCCCTTCCCTTCCCTTCCCTCCCCTTCCCTTCCCTTCCCTTCCCTCCCCTTCCCTTCCCTTCCCTTCCCTCCCCTTCCCTTCCCTTCCCTTCCCTCCCCTTCCCTTCCCTTCCCTTCCCTCCCCTTCCCTTCCCTTCCCTTCCCTTCCCCTGCCACCAATGTCAGATTAATTTTCATAATGCTATTGATTCTGATAATACCACTACTCATGGTAGTAGTAAACCATGTTTTAAATTGTCCTGTGCTTGTTATTTTTTAAAAGTTATGAAGTTATGCACATATTAACTGAAGTTTTATTAAAGTAGATTATAGCTCTGGTAATTTTTAATTGGCAACTTCTCAGCAAAAAGTAATTTAGAAGTGTAATTGGATTCTACTAATTTAAATACTCTATGTCATTAAAATGATTGAGAAAGAAGTAATTTAAATATTTTCATTAGTGATTATTAAATTAATTAGCTGCTGAAGTCTGTTTTATAAATGTAGTCACGGGACTGTTCTGTACTGGTGGAGTATTCTCCATTTCTTACGCTGAAGCTACAGCTGTTGTGCAGAAAATAATTTGTGATTCACTGAACAGTGGCAGCAAGAAGGAACATGACTTTTGGTAGTGCCTAATGATTAAGGCATCTGTTTTGAGAATGAAATCTTTCCCTGCTACAAAATCTGTTTATGGCTTTTTAACAGTCAGTAGTCAGTGGCGAAAATGCGGAAACTGCCTTGAAATAGGGACTGAAACCTGAATTTCCCATATGAATTCCCTGATCACCAACATTTTTCCTTTTGCTTCTCTTTGTAAACGGCTCAATCTTTAACTATTTACTGCACAACGTCAGTAGAAGAGATGGAGGATGTACCTTATTCAAATCCATAGGCTGGTGATTAGTAGGAGTATGACCACAGTGACAATGGTGCATCTATTTCTTCATTGTATAACAGCATGGTATGACTGCTGACTCTCTTCATTAGCTAAATATTTTCTTTTCCCAATGGAAAGACCCCAATTGTGTTATTCTACAAGGTGACAAAAATAGTGGTTTCAATTGCTATAGGGAAAATTTTAAATCAGATTATCCCACATTTGAAACATGAGCTCCAGTCATTAATCTTCCACCATAAAAGAAAAGCTTTCTCCTCCAGATACAATATTTAAAAGAAGACAGTGTCCTCATTGCATTCTTGGAGGCAGTGAATCCTGTAAACGTGTGTGTTAATCATGCTTCTGGAACTGCAAACTGATCAGGTGATAAGACAAAGAAGTGCATATTCAGTCAGGAATGAGCTAGTGCCAAGCACTTTTGACTGGTCAAGCCCAAAACTCTCCTGAGCATATTCAGGACTGAAATGTCTTACTCTTGCAGATATTGAAAGTGAAAAACTGAAGGGAAATGTTTATAAATGTCAGGCACCTTCAAGAGAGACACAGCAGTTAAGCAAAGACATTGTAAGCATATTTCTCAATTGAGAGCCTAAATTTCAAATGTATTTTAATCACAAAAGTGCATTTTTTTAATTCTTAAGCCTAGTTCCTACTTTTCACTAGATAATTCTTATCCACCATGGATTTTGATATAGAATGATGGCTTATTAGTCACAAGAATAACCCACTTCTCATTAAAATGATGCATAGCAAGAAAAGGCATTTTTTAAATTAAAAAAGTGACTACAAATGGCTTTTTGTTCAAGGCTTCCTCTTTTTTGTCATACCATGATGTACCTTGCATTTCTGCCCTCTCATATTTTCCCATTAATATGATTCTGCTGTTGCCAAGTGTTGATCTGCCAGTCACTTCATTGCTCATACCACAAATTAAAAGAACTGAAGTTAGAAACTGCCACCAAACCACGTTCAATTAGCAATATCCCAAATGAAAGGCAGCTTAGACATCCTTGTACTGTGTGAACACTCTGCAAGATAGCCAGATGCTAATGAGTGTGCGTCTGTGTGCTTTTGCTTTTCTCTATGTATACCCATGCATACATGTATTCGCTATGGTATAGGGCAATAAGCTGAATTTCAACGAAGTGATTATCATTTATTAGCAAGTATTAATTAAGTGTATTAAAGTTTGGTGAATTCTTTATCTTTATTCGTTTATGAACATACATCTTTTCCAGTATTTTGTCTGAAATGTTAACTAGATTATGCCTTTCTACATACAATATACATACAATATTGTACATGCTAGTAGTTATAATTTTATGAGGAATTTTCTAGAAAATTGCCTGAAACCTAAAATAGAATTAATTATGAGATTATTGCGTCCATAATAATGGTAGTGGGGGAATACAATGTAATATGGGAATTAGAGAACAAATCCTAGATAAAACTTTACCATAGAAGTAGGGCAATTAACAAATATGAGTCCACTGTGCTATGTCCTATACATGAAAGTCCATGGACATGAGCTGCATTACTGCTATCCAGCATAGAAACTATAAAAATAATTTTTCCTTTTTAGGTCCTTAAGTACTATGGGGATGGTTTATACAGAAAATTTTGTAGTGCATGCATAGCTGTGTAATAATTAGAATTTTATGCTAAGTGTGACTTCTAGGCTAGTAATTACTCCAGCATATGCCAAGTTACAAGATATTTTTAAATGCTTTGAAAAATATGGGATCTCCTAATGCTGTTGCAGACACCTTAATAATGTATATTTTACTTTAAGCAGTATTCCGCGCAAAAAAGCAGAGGTGCTGTGTCCTGAACTTCATTTCCTACCATTCTTACTTCTCACAGGAGTAGAACCAAGCTGGATCAGTCAAGCGGGCAGCTCTGGTGCCTTTTAGCGAGGCAGAGCATCGTGTCACCAATTTTACACAGGTTACCTAAGCAAGTTATACATCTATCTATATATACTATATAATCACTTTTTAATGGATATTGACTGGCCTGCATGCTATTCAGCTATGATCCTGTCCCATTCATTGCAATAAAGTACAAACATGCACAGCTGCTCTCTGCTGAGTCACAGGACTCACGTCACAGCATGGTCAGGCAAGATTGGCAGCCCCTATATTTCTGTAGTTCAGATGCTGTACTTTCCATGATATTTTAATAGTATTTTGTAGTGCATGCCATGTACCTTTCTCAATCTTGATAGTAAAGTTTTCAGGATTCTATTTTTGAAAGGTTTTCTTTCCTTTTGAAGGAAGACTGAATATGTAACATGTAAGCTATATTTCTCATCAGAAGCTTACATAAGTCCGTTTGTAAATTGTTTTGATAATGAAAAGCTGCTAGCTGTTTTGGAAAACTTTCATACTATTGTATTTTAGCTTACAATGGAGGTAACTTGCAAACTCCTGATAGTTACATTTTTATTTTTCACTTAGAATGCTTTTCTTCAGTACTTGTATAAACATTTAGTTATTTTGGATATTAATATGCAGTACTTGAAGCACCATTAAGCATGAAATTCATTTAATTTCCACAGTTAAAGCATGTGACCATCATTTGGTTAAAAAAAATTCATACAAGATTGGTATTTGGCTGGTCAAACATTCAGAGATCAGTTCTGCTCTTACTTACAAGTGTAGAGGTGCAAAGAGAAAACTGATAGCAAGATCTGGCCCAATTCAGTCTTACCATAGCTCTTTAATTTATGCTCACAAATTGACTACCTCCCCAAACATCTAAAATTGTCTGCCCTGAGAAACTTAAACTTATTATCATCTCATCTTATCAGTAATAAATAAAGTTCAGCAGTCTACTAAATAAGCTACCAATTTTGGACCAAAAGGTCCCCAGCTTTAGTATGATTTACATTGCACTTATTAAACATTGTCATAATACTTACAACACCATAGTTGTATGATGCTGCTTTCAGTTTGGTAAATCACTGGAGTTAAAAAATACTTATTGCATAGTTTGCTGTCTCTTATTTTATATTTTATTTGTCTTGTATATATTTTCCTTATGAGGAATATTTTATCTGATAAGTCATATTTTGATTTAAAAATATTAATCCTTTGATACTATCAAGAATTTAGGCTTTGGATTGTTTGTGAATTGCTCATATCATATTGGCATATTGTGATTCATAGTGGGTGATACTAAGTTGTTAATATTGAAGTTAATTGGAGTTCACTTAATTAACCTTTACAAACAGCAGTCCCTTGCTCTGTTTCAGAAATATCCTTTCACTATTGCATGTGTGAATTAAAGAGCCTTTGTAAGTAGCTTCCAGTGGGAGTGCTTTTGCAAATATTTCCACTGCTACTTATGATGCTTTTGCTTTCATCCAACATTCCTGCAAACATTTTCATTTATGAAATGCTCATAAACAAGTAGATCAAAGGAATTATGAATAGCAATAAAGTACAGAATGGACTATAGTTTAGGGATCCTGTTATTTTTTTCAGTATTTGCAAACAAAAATCATAACAGAATTATTTTGCTTTGATTTACAATGTTCTGTTTTTTTGAACTGATAGAGTTATTATGCCTGACTATATAAGCACTAGAAAGAGTGATATCCAGATTCCACTTAATTATATCAGTGGAACTACAATGATATTTACCACTTGGTCAATTTTACAGGTGATATATCTGTACTGAAAAAGACTGGATAAGTTTGGATATAATATTGCCATTTGTATCACAGAACATCTAATTTTCATGCTGACATCCACACAGCACTGAGAAAATGAAATCAATATAATTTCCATTATTTAACATTTTCACAGGTATTTGAGAGGAAAGGAAATTAAAAGCAAAACCAAAATGATGGTTTCTCTTGGCACCATCTTCCTGCTTATGTCTGTTCTGCTCTTTGCTCCTTCAGTCCCTTAAATTATGGTTTCAACAGCTATTAGTGGCATCTTGCCCAATCATGACATTTCAGGCTTTGTTAAATATGCTAAACTAAGAGCTGTTCAGCTACTCTCAGGTAATCATCTTGGAAAGAAAGAAAGACAGAAATGTTAGAAGATCAGAGTGGCCTGGCTGTAAGTGAAGCAGAATTGTATGAATCTATGAGATGTTGTCAAGGTTCAGAAAGTAATATGTCAAAAACTTCCTGACCTAATCTTGGCTGCTGCTTTTTGCAATGCTGCTCTGATAGGCAAGCTGCTTTCCACTTTCAGTTTCTATCTTGAAAGCTAAACTAAAATCTGTATCTCCTACTGTACTGTATTGCTGACTAAAGCATGACTGGCAAGGCTGTTGGTAGGTGTGATGTAAAAGATACATAAATATCTCTATGATAATCAGTATGTTGATGCTTTAGAACTATGTAAGTACTTTTGTCCCCTTACTGTCATCTGTGGAAATGAAAGGGATTATGTATATTCTGAATATGTATATTCTACCACTTCTCTGGGCAACCTGTGCCAGTGTTTCACCACACTCATTGTGAAAAATTTCTCCCTTAGATCTAGTTGAAATCTGCCCTCTTTTAGTTTAAAACCATTACCCCTTGTCCTGTCGCTACAAGTCCTGCTAAAAAGTCTGTCCCCATCTTTCTTATAGGCACCCTTTAAGTACTGGAAGGCTGCAATAAGTTTTCCCTGGAGCCTTCTCTTCTTCAGGCTGAACAACCCCAACTCTCTGAGCCTTTCTTCACAGAAGAGGTGCTCCATCCCTCTGAGCATTTTTGTGGCCTCCTCTGGACCCTCTCCAACAGGTCCATGTCTTTCCTGTGCTGAGGGCTCCAGAGCTGGATGCAGGACTTCAGGTGGGGTCTCACCAGAGCAGAGTAGAGGGGCAGAATTGACACCCTCGACTTGCTGGCGACACTGCTTTGGGTGCAGCCCAGGATACGGTTGGCCTTCTGGGCTGCGAGCACATGTTGCTGGCTCATGTCCAGCTTTTCATCCAACAGTACCCCCGCGTCCTTCTCAGCAGGGCTGCTCTCTATCCCTTCATCCCCCAGTCTGTGCTGATACTGGGGGTTGCCCTGACCCAGATGCAGGACCCTGCCCTTGGTCTTGTTGAACCGTTGCTTTATACCAGAGCAGAAGTTTGCTGTGGAAATATGTGATTGTTAATGAAGGTTTTCCTAGCATACTGAACTTAATTGTTTTGGAAAAATTTGAAGATGTTGTATCATAAAATGTTCCTAGCTGTTTTGTAATGCATACTAAATTTTATATATATTGTATAGAATGCCATAGAATAAATTCAATGTTAAAAATAACAAAGAAACAAACATAAAAAGTAGTAATTATTTCTGATTAATTTATTTAATTTATTTAAATTTGTCTTCCCCAAATGATACTGAATTATTACAGATTTAATTTATTGAATAATGTTTATAATATGCTTCTTCATATACTGATCAGGTTAGGGCTAAATTCAGGTATACTAGAACAGCATGCTAAGGAAAAGCTCTGTTACAACAACAACAGAAGAGTAACTGAATTCTCAGGAGTATTTAAGGCATTTAATTGTTGTGTTTCAAGTATCAGCTGCCGTTGATTCAATTTAGGATTTTTCTGTTTAGCTTAACTCTGGGATTATTATTACAGCTCTTTAAAAGAAGCATACCAGATTTTCAGTGAGAGAGACTAGTAATACATACTGCCCCACATAAATAAAGATGGCTTTCTGATGTTCCTGATAATTGACTGTTCTACTGATCATTTTCTACCTTTTCTACCTGATCTTTTTGATCTCTCCTTTTAGTGGATATCTCTAATCTTCCATCTTGAGTTAACTGTTAGTCTTACGCAATTTCAGTAATAGGAATTCATTACCCCTTCTTAAAATGAACATGTGCTGATTACACTAACTGCGTAATATCTAAGTTACTGAACTCTTCATTTTCCTGTAAAAGAATGGACAGTAGGTCTTTCAAATTTATGGTTTAACCAGTTCATATTTTTTTGTTTGCTCTGCTACTACTACAGCATTCTGCTAGAAATGCTGTCTAGGTCGGAATGATGCAAGCAACATTTTAAGAAAGCTCTACATAATACAGTCACTTCTCAGTTTAAAAATTATTTATTGTATTGTCTTGATAAATGTTAATTTTTAACACCATATATAAATTTCTTTGGAATATACCTTGTGTTTATGGTATTTCTGGCCTTTCCTCAAATTGATGATTGACTTCCACTGATGTTTAAATGCTGTGGTCCTTATTTGAGGTCTGCAGTATTTATCTCATAATTTGTAGTTTCTCTATTTTAGAGGCAGTATTCCACAATGACCAAACTGCCATGCATTATTTCTAATTTGAATACGTTGCAATGGGAAATTTGTAAGTAATAATCTGCAGAAAAGTGTTCATCCATGTCATTGGACCTAACCTCATAGATGCTAAAGATCACACACAAACATGAGACATGAATATATAAGCTGGGATTTTCAAAGAAACATAAAGGAAATGGGTGTGCAGATATCACTGAAATTACATGTATAATATACGCTACAATAAAGGCTTCCATTTGTTTGGTCTTCCTCTAAAATGTGGGCTATAGTGTACCATGGTACACAAAAATCAAAATTAAGCCTATGTCAAAATCACAACATGATATATTGTCAGTGTGATTTGATAAAACCAATGGAGGAGAAAGGAATTAGTTTTGTTTGAAGAACATACTTAATATTGTCTGCAATGTAAAATTGCATTAAAGTCTTACAGCACTTTCTGTATTCACATACTAATATTGTTTACATTTTCTTTACAAAAAACTGTGTAGAGTTTGCAGCTTCTCAAACATATTTTAAAGGAATAATGCCTCTAACTTAAGTTTTAAGCATCAATAAAGATATATCTTTAATGTTACCATGGACCATCTCTCTATCTAATACTAATTCCCTATAGACTCTATTCTAAATCTGCTTACATCATTCCCTTTATAAAATTAGCTACTTATCAATGCAGCCATTTTACTGATGTTATACTCCACATAGTGATAACATTAGAAGAGTCATAGAATGCCATGATCAAACTACTTTTACTTATTATAGTACTCATATTTGTCTGTTGCCAACATTATGTGATGGTGTGAAAGAATAATTTCAAAGATTTGGATTATATTATCAGGATGATTCATTGGTGCAGTACTGTTTTATTACAGTATTGTTTTAAAAGCATTTGGTTTCACTTTAATCTTCAAAAAATAAAGATTTTTGGGGGCTTTTATAGTGATTGGACATGTATGTGTACTGTACCAAAGTAATAAGTAGTTTCAAAAAGCACAATAAATTCAGAAAATGCATTGGCAAGTGAGAATGCAAAATATCAGCTACTGCTCTTAAAGTAATGTACTACTCTTTTGGAAATAAAGAGAATTAAACAGTCCTATACAACTCGTAACATGTGTTTTCATGTCAATGATAATGAAAAGTTTATATTCAAACTTTTTAGATTTTACAGGCTTGATAGAATAATATTTACCTGAGACATGAAAATACATCTGTGCAGCTTGCTGTTGGTTTGGTCATGACGTTGGAAAATTATTTGTATTAACAGAGGCTATCTGAAGTGTAATCTAAAATGCAGCCACATGATTGGAATAATTAAACAGTACAAAGTGTGGAAGGCACCCATTCCTAACTTACTGAAATTTCATTTCAGAATTCTTGTGTGTGGCTCAGAATAGTAGTCTAAAGATTTCAGCAATTCCTTGTATGAAAATATAAAAATATTTTCAATGGGGAAAATGCACATGATGTAGTTTCTAATCTTGTGACCTCACCTGTGGTAGAGCAATTTGGCATTACAGATTGTAGATAAGAAATTATTTTTATGTCAGAGCACGGAATACATGCAAAATATTTTGGTATGCATTTCAAACATGAACTTCTATTCAAAATAAATAAAATAAAAAAAAATGTGTGGGGTTTCATTCACAGAAATTAAATGCATCCAGTTCATCAGAAGGCAGCACAGTCGATATTGGACTACCTCCAGAAGGGGAACAGCCAGAAGCAGAACCTGAAGAAGCTCTGGAGCCAGAGGCTTGTTTTACAGAAGGTAGGTGAAACAAAATATATATAAGGTGATTAGAACTAACTGTGTTTATTTGGACTGGATTCTGGTTTTATTCAAAATCAAGAAGCAGCTTAGTTGTATTTTTTGTTTGTATTAGTAACTTCTTCAGAGGTACTGCCATAGATGTATTGTTCTCATGCTCTCTCTCCTTGGAAGGTATTATAAGAGTTACAAAGCTTTAACTTCAGATATTGAAATTAAATTGGAGATACTTATTTACAAGCATTGCAGTACTACTGAAATAAGCCAAATTACTTCTGTTCATTGTCCTTCCTAATAAATATTTACCTTATTCTGATATCTCAAAATTTATTATTGCACTTAGGCTGTGTGCGGAGATTCAAATGCTGTCAAGTCAGTGTGGAAGATGGGAAAGGGAAAATCTGGTGGAATCTTAGGAAAACCTGTTATAAGATTGTTGAACACAATTGGTTTGAGACCTTCATTGTCTTCATGATTCTTCTCAGCAGCGGTGCTCTGGTAAATTCAATGTGGAACTATTGTGTATATTTTAAGCAGCAGGCATTTAGAATTACAGTTAATTATATTGCTGCAGAATTTAATATCCAATTTGTAAATGTTTTTATGTCAACATATATCAAGAAGTACTTGGCATGTATTGTAGGATACATAAGAGTCTGCTCACAGGCTATGAAACATTGTTTGGCAAGTTCAAAATGTAGTGTTAATGGAAATAAGAAATTAGTTATATCAGACTGGTATTCACATGTTGATGATAATAGCTTTTTTTGTCTTACACTCATTTAAAATAAACCACAGCTGAGCTAGGAAGTTAAGAACAACTTGAATTGTCAAACTGAGATGTAAGTTGCCAATGTGATTCTGTCAGGTATTTTACCAGACTTATGTTAAATCAGGTGTGCTGAGTAAGTACTGATCCTCACAGCAGGAGCAAAATACAGTGTATTTGCTATGCTTGGGTCAATGTACTGTGATTCACTGTCAATGTAGACATTTTATTTTGAAAAGAGAGTTATTAATCTCTGTTCAGGATTGCTTTTTGGGTTAGTGTGTATAGTTTGGTTTCAATTATTATTTCCTCAAAAGTTCTGTATCACAGATACATTATTAAATTCCTCATATAATACCACAAAGGAGATCCTTATGTCAATAAGCCATTGGTATCCGTGGAAATGGATGAAAATGAGATTTGGAGAATGGTATTACAGTAAGTTTTGTGGATCACTGTTCAGCTTGGCTGAAAGCTGAATATTGTGTTTGGACCCAGCTTTATGAAAAGACTACAGTATGGAGTGAAAGCAAAAGCTGTGCCTGAGGGAAGGACATATGCCTTATCATCACATATATCTTTCCAGTTCAAATTCTTTCTTGACTACTACATACCACACTGAAAATTGTGAAGACATTTCATTAAATCTTCAAAAATCTTTTTCACAGGCATTTGAAGATATATACATAGAGCAACGTAAAACTATCAAGACCATGCTGGAATATGCTGACAAAGTTTTTACCTATATCTTCATTCTGGAAATGCTTTTAAAATGGGTGGCTTATGGCTTTCAAACCTATTTCACTAATGCGTGGTGCTGGCTGGACTTCCTGATTGTTGATGTATGTATTCTTCTTCATGTCCTATATGACCCACTCTAAAAATCAGAATATTATGTTTTCAGGATAAGCTTTCTGTTCTATTCAGAGGAAACTCTATTTTAAAACAGTTGCTGTGGTATGTTTTATAACTCTGTTCAGAAAAGAAAAAATATTTAGATATACTTACTACTCTGGAGATGTTTTGTTGATATTCTCTAGTTTTATGAAGTTGTAATGCTTTACTGAAATGATGATTTTTACTATTTTTTTTGTGGTGTGGAAAGGATGTTGTTCATTCTTTTCAGTTTTTGCTGTATATGAAGTTTAAATATTTCAAAGTAATTTCTTTAAAGGTTTCTAACATTCTAATCAATTACTTTAAATGTCCTGTAACTTACTCTGTGTAATATGAAAGGAAAATACTGCTAGGAACTCTCAGTTCCATTGTACTATTTAGTACTCGTGCACTTTTCAATGCATCACATGGGCGACTTTAAAGAGACACTTGAAGAACTGTAGATGAGCTCCCTTAGAAAGGGTTTCCAAATTATTTTGAAAAGGCTGCACCACCCAGGAACAGATACACATTGCCTGAAGGAGACCTAGTGAGAAGTGCATTGTAATTTCAAGTCTACATGCTCAACAATGAATGCACAGTACTGGGTAGCATAAATGGAAGTCTACAGAGCTTTAACTGTATAGCAGACACTCATTTCCTTTCCATACTCAATAGCATAACTACAAGTGTCTGTGCTAATAGGGCATCTCTCAGTTCCACATATGTAATTCCCATGGAATGCAAGGTAAGAATGTGTCTTGAATCACTTGTTCACTCATTCTGAAAAGCAGCAGAATTCTACAGAAATTGCTATGTATCTCCCTAAAACTACAATGATATGATAGACCATAATGTCTTTTCTATACAGAGCTTGGAAAACATTGTAACTTTTAAATCCATGCCACTGTTGCTGATCCTATCGTAAAACATGACTATATGCACACATAGTATTCCATGGTTGGGTCTGTACCCTTATTTATTATACTCTTACTATCTGTACATTTATTGGCTCAGTCATCAGATTTAATGGTAAATTACTATGACCAGTAGAGCTTTACAGAGACTCTGTAGACAATACTTTACACTGTCATTATATGTTTATTGTATTTATCAACAAATTTTTAACTTTTATTGAATAATCTCTGATTTAGTTACTTCTGTGAACTTTATAAATAATTTTATCAGTTTTTCATGGCAACCTTACCCTGATGCAATTTTTTAAATGAAAAAAATTAATCTCTGAAGCATTTTTTTTAATCTTTAGTCAGAGGATTAAGATAACGAAGCAAAAAGATTAATTTGGAAATGAAAGATTTAAGAGAACAGGAAGGATGGAATGGAAGGGCATTAAATGGAGAGAAATAGAAGATAGTTTGGGTTTTTTTTTCTTTACTAGGGCCACTCCTTCCCAATGGTTTACTATAAATACATTTATAAGGATTATTGATGAAAGATAATTGTATTATTTATTTTACAGCTGTTCTAGTTTAATTACTCATCTGCCTGCAGACCAGACCAGCGTTATGCAAGCCAGAATTGATGAAGTGGTTAAAGGAGTCACAGGGAATGTAATGAAGTGTGGATATGCCTAACAATGAAGCTTCTACCATTGTCTAACAAACAGTTGGTTATCAGTTTTGACTAGTCTGGTTAAATCTGAACAGCTCTGGTAGCTATGGCTGTTGAATAAGATTTTCTGGACACTAGAAAGTTACATTTGACCAAAAGCCAGGTCTGGATGTGGTTTTTGAGAGCTTTTACATTGTCATCAAGTTCTGAAGATATCACGGGAAGTCCTGACCTAAATTGACCATTCCAATTCACCCAACTTTTGGGCGTTTTCTTTTTGCATGTGACTTCATTTTTCTTTAAATACCACCAAATGTTGACTGGTTTATGTGAATTTAGAAGGCATTTTTATACCATTCTACCAACATGATTTCATCAACAGGTACCTAGAATATACTTTTATTCTACTTTGTCTGACTTGAAAGATCTTTCTGCATTATAGAGGGATTCTTGGAGAAAGAGGTCCAGCCTTGAATCTTCTTGAGAAGTTCAGGGCACACATCATTCCCACCATATGTATCAAAAGGATATACAAGATGAATGAGCAATATTGCCTTTCTGTTTTTGTGTAGGTCTCTTTGGTTAGCTTAACAGCTAATGCCTTGGGCTACTCAGAACTTGGTGCGATTAAATCCCTTAGGACACTAAGAGCTTTGAGACCTCTAAGAGCCTTGTCGCGATTTGAAGGGATGAGGGTAAGACAAAATGAAAGAACCTGAAATAATGCATGCATACGCAGAAACAATGCATGCAGAACAATCAACAACAAATCCATGCAGAAATGCTACACTATCATCCTATATATTTTACATTTATCACTAACATATAAGCAAAAGGCTTCATCTGCTTATATGAATTCATGTGTTATTGCACACGTTTTTACACTTATTTAGGCTCCTTGGCCTTTCACCCTGTATCATATTTTCCTGGAGGGTCCAAGGATTTATCAACTGCATGGATCTATGCAATGCTACTACAAAACTGAATTTATCCCATACAAATAAATCATGCTGTATTCAGAACAGTTTTAAAAAAACAATACTTCCTTGTGAAAGTGTGTGCACAGGTACACACATATATATGCACATGCGTATTTCATACAAGTATGGAATATCGTGCATAGTCTATCAAATATCTTTTAATGTCCTATTCTGTAAATATTAATTTGGAATTTCTTACAATTTAAAAGTTTTGTAATGAATTCCTATGTTAATAAGTAAATTGACATTATTAAAATACCTTCTGTCTTTTAGACTAGAACTATTACATTCCATTTAAGACAACTTTTCTAGTATATTAAACTGGTTTTATGATTTCTGGCCTCAATTGGTTGATTACTGCTTTCCATATTGATTTTAAAATGTTGGTTATAATGTATAGAGCACTAAGTGGCCTGAAAACGTAACAGAAGACTTTTGCTGACAGAGTTGGGTATATTTGAGAAGTTACTGTCCCCAGATGTTTGTTTTCACCATATCAGTTACCACAGCTGAGACCCTCAGCTGCCCAGCTGGGCACCTTCTGTCTATTCCAGTGCAAAGTCAGATTGATTAGTTTAGATCAATTCTTCAGTGCACTGAAATGGACAAAGACTTTATGTATTCTGCTATGATATGAAAGCTCTAGAAATATTTCTCTTAGGGGCAGTAGTCAACAACTGGGGATGGTAGATATTTCTAGCTCTAGCCACAAGAAGATGTCCAACTTATACCTTCAGGGTCCATCTGTCTGCCTCGGACATATTGCCATAGATCTAATAATCAGATGCACCTGAGCTGAAACCCTGGTGCTGTAATTAAAAAGGATCCTTCTGTGAGCTCCCTACAGCGATCACTGATCTTTGGCACCCTGGTTTATAAACTGATTAGCAAATTTATGTCAGCTAGAAATTGGTGAGCTTCTGAAGAAAATATGATGCTCTATGTGTTTGGAAAGTAAAAGACTTCAACGAAAAAGGAAACAAGTTTTGATGAAAGGTGATAAATTCAAATGGAAAATACCACTTCCTTGCCTCCAACAAGTTTCTGGAACGTTGCTCAAGCAAATTTGACAGTTTGGGATGTTCATATCAGATACAAAGCCTATCTAAAACCTCAATAGTATCATGCTAAAAAACACATTACCTGCTTTTTTTATGAGAATGATTAGCAAAAAAACTGAATGCAAAATATGAAAAATTTTATAAGCACAGTAAATTGCTTAAGTGGCAATGTAATATGGCAATGAAAAAACAGTCACTTTGTCATGAAGGTTTATGGGTAATTGTCAATCCCATAACTTCCATGTTGGTGTAAACTTTACGTACTGATTTGATCCTCATCTGCTAACTGTATTTCATGGTAAAATACCCAGATAAGGAGGAGATTTATGACTTTAGCAGAACATATAATAAAAAGTAGTGGATTAAGTTAGATAACTTCATACAAGAAACACAACCTATATTTTTATTAGTTAGGCAGTTAACCATTGAAATTTTCCTATGGTTATAATGAATTTTGCCTTATTTAAAACAATTAATTTCAGGCTTAATGTCTTGAAAGATACAGTAGCTCAAGTTGGTGAAGAAATGAGTATGAGACTGAAAGCTTGAGGACAAATATTTTCATTTCATTAACTATCCCTTTATGTCTCCATAATTATTCCTGATGGATGATATGATTATGTTTAAAAAATCTACTTATATTTTTAAGTAGAAGAATTAAGATAACTTTAAATAAAAATAACGTAAAAATAATAGCTAATATATATTTGGAAAATATTCCCAAATTGGGAAAAAATGATGTCGCTGTTTATTATTCCAGTCAAACTTCCCACTAAAATCAGTGAGTTCATGGATTTCCAATTTAAATTAACTCCGCTTTTTTATCAACCAAGTCATTCGTTTAGGTCAAACTACTCTTCATGGCCTTCCATAGTCACCATCATTGACAAAGCTGAGAGTACAGGTCTGTCAAGACAGAGCTGTTGAAATAGTCAGAACTGATTTATCCATTAGTTGGGGGATCCTTTCTGCCTGGCTGATGAGTGATAAATGCTGTATAATTTTTGCTTATTGATTTATCATAGGTATTGCTAAGGAGATTTTTAGTATGAGTAAGTAACGATTTTGATTTTTTTTTTTAATTTCCCCATTAGAAACAAACACTTATTACAACATGTGATTTAAAATACGTGGCAAAAAAAAGCATGGAAACTTTGGACTTCATCCACCATTCTATGCTTTTATAGACTCATAGAGTAATTTACATTGAAAGGAACCTTATTTGGTCCAGCTTCTAAATTTAACATAACAATTTCATTGAAGTTCTAGGATTTCTAATATTATCCAAAGTATGTGTCACCCCAAAGAGATTTTTTTTTCCACAGGAATGGAGCCCTGAAAGTAAAACAAGTATTTCTCCTTTCCTTCAGACCAAGTCTACTATATCATATACATGGTGGTGGTTCATCACCTACTCTAACATTCAAAGGTTTTATTTTCTATTCTGTAAAATGGCAAGGAATGAAAGATGATCTACCTAGGTGACTAATTTTACAAGTAATTGATTCTATGGAACCTATTAATTGTAGATATAAATGTAATGCAAAAATATTTTACAGGCTTAAGCTATATATATCTATTTCAAATAGAAACAAGTAACATAGTGTGCTAGACTATCTGTTGTAGTACCTACATCATATAAACTAAATCAATTATAAATAATCACATCTATGTAATACCTAATGGCCTCCATTTTTAAAACAAAATCTTCATTAAGTTCTAAGGATCTCATTCAGTACTTTTGGGAAAATTGGCAGTTATTAAATTTTATTTTGTTAGACTTACACACTAGGAGTTAACTAATTTAGCAACTCATCAATTTCATCATTAAATTAATAATTTTCATTCGTAATGGACCTACTTTCTCTCTAATTTTATTTTCTTTACTATTTTATTCTGGCATGTTTTTAATCATTGTTCATCATCATACATGAACCCACTTTCATATTTTTCTTTCCTGAAGCCTGATTTTCCCCAAAATTCATTTGGGAATTAAGTGAAGTCTCTTCGTTCTTCAAGTCTTAACTGCCACTTGCCTGAACACTACCAGCTTGTCTGTGTTCAGACACTCAGCTAGTTTCCTGGTTTGAACATGTCTGCTTTTCTGATTTTATATATAACCATCCAAATGAACATGCATACATCCCTGAGTTTTCTTTTATTTAAAAGAAGCTTTAAAATTATGTTCAATTAAAAAGGTGTTCAGTAATATGGATTAGAAATATTATGGATATGGTTTTGCAGACATACATTCAGTAAATATTCTAAAAAGAATTATTAAATGCTGATTATTTCTGTTTGTGGGGTTTTTAGTTTGTTTTACCTGCTTTTTCTTCTTTTTCACATTCTTTAAAGATACCATTTGCTACTGTTTGTATGTTATTCCTTCTAATTAGGTTGACATTTTATCTTTCCTCTACACTGCTTTTTTTACTTGTTACTCTGAACAATTAAAAAAGCATAACACAGATAGGTATTAGAAGTAAAATAGAGTGCTACATTTAAGAAAGGCTGATGAAGCATTTGTAAGATACTAGTACCTGTCTTCTTACATGGTCTCTCTTTGGTTTCATTTGTACTCTAGGTGGTTGTGAATGCCCTCTTAGGAGCAATTCCATCCATTATGAATGTGCTTCTTGTTTGCCTTATATTCTGGCTGATCTTCAGTATCATGGGAGTAAATCTATTTGCTGGCAAATTTTACTACTGTGTTAACACTACAACTGATGAGAGATTTGATATCAGCCAAATCAACAACTACAGTCAATGTGAGGAGCTCATAAAAAACAATGAAACTGCCCGATGGAAGAATGTGAAGGTTAACTTTGATAATGTAGGCCTTGGTTACCTTTCTCTGCTTCAAGTGGTAAGTCACCACTCCTTAGTTTCTATTTTTCTTTCTATAGCTCTATTTTTCACTTGTAACAGTAAAAAGTAATTTTTTGTGGTTTCTTTAATTTAGAAATCTTGTCTCTCACTTCTTGGTTTGGGTTTTAGAAATTGTATAAATTTTATTTATTAATTTATTTATTACAATCTATTAAATTTATTTAAATTTTTTTAAATTTATTTATTAAAATTTAAAAATTTACTTCTTTGTTTGGAATTATAAAGTGTGGGATAAATCCATATCTGCACAGAAATAATACAAAGCATAGAGGCTATGCTGACTATGAGGAAAAAAAAAATAATTTAAACCTAATTCACCTTAGCTGCACTGAATCTATATCAAGTACACCTACTTTGCTCATATACTGAAAATAACTTTTATATGAGGTATTACTCATAACTGATAAAAGCTCTTAGTAGTTGCTGTGTCCCCTACAGTCAGGTATTACAATTCACTTGCAATTCTCGTATATGAATAAAACATACAACAGAAGGCGATAGTCACATATTAACATTGCACTGTGATGGTGTTTATGATGAGCCCTAAAGACACTTAGTCTTCAGCTCTTAAACAGTGTTTCTGACAAGCCATTTTCCAGGAAAAGCATGATGTAAACACCAGTGTTTTGTTTATAGGCTACATTTAAAGGATGGATGGATATCATGTATGCAGCTGTGGATTCTCGTAATGTAAGTATAATCCCATGACTCCATTTGTTTTGACTGCATGAGCTCCAAGATTTAAGAATGTAATTTTAACATCTTTCAGGAATAACAGTAAAAATGAGAGAACAAGGAGTTGTTATAGTTTTGTAGTTAAAGAAAATGGAAACCATAGGAAAAATAGAAGAGACAAAGAGAGCAGAGGAGCAGACCTAAAGGATTCCATGTTCTCTATGGTGCAGTTGGACCAAAATTCCTCAATTCCACAGCAGACTTAACTATCACTCTGAAACACCTGTTCCTCCTCATTATGTGCATTGAGGCATTATTTACATTTGGAAACAGGCACCAATACACAGCTTAGAGATGATTTTTTTGTAACACTGAACTTTTTTTAAAGTTGAGACTTCCACTGTGCTCTGCAAGCCACCTGACTCCTTTCTTCACAGCACAGTTCCTATTCTTAACTTGGCCTGTACGTTTTCTTACCCTTTTGCTTTCCACTTGCTCCCTTGGTGCAAGCTGTCCTCTGAAAAAAATACACTGGTAAAGCTCCAGCTTTTTTGGTAAGCTACACTCACAGCAGGAGGCCTGCTGTAGTATACCACATGTGCATAGCTGTCCCAAGAAAATATGCTTACTCTAAACATGGCTTGGATGCCTCTTCCATAATCCAGAGCACTTGGCTTGGATGCCTCTCCCATAATCCAGAGCAGTTTCCTAAGTGCTTTTAGCAGTGAAAGCTCCACAAGCCCACACCGGGAGCCTCCCACAAGATATACAAAAAGTTTGCAGCTCTATGAGCTGGTGTTTCTGGTTGTCTATAGACTCAGACAGATGATACTATACTAGTTTAAACAAATTGTGACTTCAGTATTTACGCTCATACAGGCCAGTTACATTTGTTAAAAATGAAATATCAAGTTTGATAGCAAAGTTCTTTTTGAAGAATGTAACTTTATAGATTGAAGGTCAGTGGGATGGATATGTGGGAACTTGACCATAAGAAGCAAAGATTAGAGTGACAGAGCCCTAAATTCTATCCAGCAGATATTTGATTCTGTGCAAACAGTTAAACTAAGGCTTAGTTTCTATGCCTTTTTTGCAGGTTTTGGATCAGCCTAAGTATGAAGATAACCTGTACATGTATCTTTACTTTGTCATCTTTATCATCTTTGGATCATTCTTTACCTTGAACCTTTTCATTGGTGTCATCATAGACAATTTCAACCAGCAGAAAAAGAAGATAAGTACTTCATCATTATTCTAAAAAGAAAGCTAAAAAATGCTTATTTTTGGTCTATACACAATAACTTTATTAATAAGATTCTATTTTTTCATTTTATGATGAACTAATACGTGCTGTGCATATTAAATATGTTAAATTATTAAAGCTTACAATTTGGCTTGATGAGGGTTTGATGGACAAGTGACAATATATGTCTGTCCATGGTTAGTGAAATACCCAATGTCATATCTGTGAAGATGTGGATTGGGGAATGGAGCCTACTATAGACTCATAAAAAGGCTAACCATTGAAGCTAGACTAGACTTAGCTAGACTGCCTTCATGTCTCAGAGCTCAGCAGTATGGATTTCTGAACTCTAATAATAAACATTGTATTATCTTTATTTGTACTCTCTTTAATCTTCGTATTTTGTCAACACCGCCTCAAAAGGTATCAGTGTTTCAGCTGCAGAACTTAACTAAAGTATCTGGCTGCGCAAAGTGTTACTGGAGTGGTGGAAGTGCTGTTGGATCCATGTGCTGAAATGGGTTGAGATGGAGAGAAATTGGCTTTTTTTTTCTTACTTGATCCACATAGTAGTTCCAGGATCTCCTATTTCAAGTCCTGCCCCAGTGGAGGGAGAAGAAAAGGTTGTGAAATATGACCATGTGGATACCTTCTAATTCTCCTTTGGTATCATAGATGTCAGTTCTGAAACGTCGCTAAAAGTTACTCTAGAGGAAAAATAAGAGAAGGGGATTGGAATATTTTATTAGGGTGTGCCTGTGCAATAACTGATGGAATTTAGTAGAACAAAGAAAAAGCACCTCTCCTTCCTCTGTACCTCCCCTCTCCCCAAGGAAAAGCAGAGGTCTACCAAAAACAGTGCAAGTTCAAGAGCCTCTCAAAAAAACATCCTAAACATTAAGGGTGGGATATATGAAGCAATTCTTCCATTACCAAAGTACTAATAATCATGATAAAAGGGGATTTTTATGTCTATTCTAACTTTTCCCCCAGATAAGAATGTGAACAAGAATGATTATTACTATTTAGTATCTTTGTTTATAAGTAATGAATAGAGACATGTGATTGTAACTAGTTTTTGTCTCTTTGGTTTACTTTGGAGGTCAAGACATTTTTATGACAGAAGAACAGAAGAAATACTACAATGCAATGAAAAAACTGGGTTCAAAGAAACCACAAAAGCCTATACCTCGACCAGCAGTAAGAATAAAAATATTTTCTATTATTTTTACTTTTATTTTAAAATGGGATTGTTTCAATTATGCCTTAGGCTGAACTAAGTTGTAAGCTAAAAACCAAGTGATATAAGAAAAGCCTTATCCATTTGAAATCCAAATATTTTCTCTTTTGTTGTCTGAATACGGAGGACTCTTCCCTTTCCTTTTTTCCCCCTCATTTTCTCTTTGCTGATGGCAATGACATTTTATGTGACATTTTTTCAAAACACAGGTTTGAATAGAACAATTAAATGTGGCGGTGTATTTGTCAAAATATGTGAAAGCCTTAGGCCACAGGCGTTTTCAGTCATCGAGGAAAACTCTGAAGCTTCTCTATGGGGACAAGTTACCATATCATTGCCTGAAAAAAAGTCCTTTTGCCCCTCACATTCCTGTTGCACAACCTATACAATGGTTTGCTTTCCTAAGCAGAGCTACCCTAGCACTATAGAGCAGGGTTTGGCTGAGGCAGAGAGTGATTCCAGCTCTGCAGTTCCACTTTGGATTGTGGAACCTGCTCAGTGCCCAGTCCAGCCATAGCTGAAAAATGGAAGATACTGTTTTAAAGGTTATTTTGGTGGCATGAAGAGCACTGAACTCAGGGCTTGAAAACTTTGTAAGTTTTCTGGCAAATGAAGTGCTATTAAGTCTCAGCCTGCTTACATCCCACCCCCACTTAGTTTTTTTCCAAATTTTGCCAAGCTAAGCATTCAGTTAATAGTTCTGCGTCACAAAAGGTTACAGTGAACTGGTTCAGGGCAGCAAAGTCTCCTTTGCGACTTCAGAAAAATGCACTATGCATGTTTTGAAATCTCCCTTTAATGCTTATGAACACAATAGTTGCATTTCTATTTAATTTGTGTTCACATGTACAAACTGGAAGATTCATACAGCTGGAGGACTTCATGGAAGACATGAAATACCCTGCATAATAGATTTAAATAATTTGCGGAAATGTCAAAAAAGAAATTTTACCCAATGCATATCATAATGAATCTTATTTTTCCCCCCCCAGAACAAATTCCAAGGCATGGTCTTTGATTTTGTAACAAAACAAGCATTTGATATCAGTATCATGATACTTATCTGCCTTAACATGGTCACAATGATGGTAGAAACAGATGACCAAAGTGAAGACATGGAAAACATTTTGTATTGGATTAACCTCGTGTTTATTGTACTTTTCACTGGAGAATGTGTCCTGAAATTGATTTCACTTCGCCATTACTACTTCACTATAGGCTGGAATATTTTTGATTTTGTGGTTGTCATCCTCTCCATAGTAGGTAAGAACTTATTTTTATGAAATAGCTAATTCTGTGGAAACTGAAACATTTTTGGCATGTAAAGTCTAATTATATTTTGATTCAACATTGTCACTGGAAAGTCTTACCACAATTTTTCTTTCTTCTGATTTCATATTATCCATAAAATAACTGAACGGTATGGTAAGAATTTTTTTAGCAATAGGTTTCATACACTCTCAGTTTTCTATTAGTTGAAATTAGATGTTTATTCTGAATTCAGTAGAAATTCCTCAGCATAGAAACAAACCCATACATGAACGGCAATTTTATATAAACTAACAGTGGCAGTTGCAGGAAGAGAGTCCAGCAATCCAAAATCCAAGAGCAAAATCGGCATGGGACTGTTGTTAGGCTAGCTTGCAAGCACCCCAGACAGCACGGTAAAACCCTAAGCTTACTTCAGAGTTTTGTTTGATCCTGAAAGGTTTTAGCCTGAGCTAGACTGAGCAACCAGAGAAGCAGAGCTGAAGTAGTTGTAGCAATAAATATATAGCTCCACTAATCTTTGCTTTATCTAGAGCAGACAACCTGAAAGAACTTGAGTAAAAATTCTTTCATTTTAACTTCTCAGAACTCCTTAATATGCAAATTGGTTTTGACATTTTTGTATGGAAACACAATATATGTATTTTTCTGCTTTGAGGCACATAATAAAATGCTCAATTCTTCTACTCTTCCGTGAGTTCTAAGAAGCCTTTTTGTTATCAGTTTGTTTATGTTTGGAATTCCTGTGTCATTAATACTAAACTTGTGGTCATGTTATTTCATGTGTGATTAAGAAGTTGCAGTTCTTGTCAAACATGTATTTTCTTTGACTATCGCAACTTGATTACACGGAATTTTAATACTACTATAGATATGATCTCTCTGCAGATTAACTGAGATTAGTCTTGTTACAGTTTTCCTCTAGTCTCAGCATTTGCTAGTCTACCTACACTAATTATCAGTTTGTCCTAAAAAAGATTGATGTTGTGTTATTAGTGTGCCTGTTTGCATACATAGTCATACAATTAGTACCTACAAATATCATTGGTGCAGTTTTTCTTTATCCTGCAAATTACTTCAGAATTTCTATTGGGATTTACGGGTTTCCAAAGCATACCAAACTGTAAAGATTTTGTAAAAACAACTGAATGGCTAATTTCTAAAATCTGTTCAAATACCCTGTTCTTCTTCAAGTTCTACAATGTTTCTAGCATAAATCTTTAGAAATGTTTTTTAAATGTGATAATATTCTTTACTAATTTAACTTGTTTTTCAACAGGTATGTTCTTAGCTGAGATGATTGAGAAA
>NW_010534150.1:34615-44891 GCF_000687285.1 Phaethon lepturus | reverse complement strand
TATAATATAAATAATTATCAATTATTTCAGGTGGGATGTGTAAGCCACACTTTGGAGAAGGAATCGGTTTACTTAAAAATGACTGGAAAATTTTGGAATAGTCTCATTTTACTGATGTCCCACTCCTCTTACTTTGAGCGAAAGGGTAGGTTCAGTGGCCCTGCTTGCATATGACCTACCTGCATGGGTAATGCTCTTCAAGCTGTAGAACGAGACACTGCTGCAGACTGATCCCATGATAACAAAGACATGGGTCCCTTCTTTACCTTGTGACGTAGTTGTTGCTCCAGTGTGTAATGTGCCAAATGCTGCCAAATGAGTAAATCTGTTGCTAGTGTGTGGATGCCTCGATGGAAACTTGTGCAGAAGGGCTGGGTGAGGCATGGTGTGAATTATATTGCCATGGCAACCCTGAATCACTTTCATCCATTGATATTTGCATCTTCTTTTTTGGCATCTTCACAAATAAATAGCATCTTCAGAGATTTTTTTTTTCAATAGTTGAGTAGAATAGATCACTAGATTTGCTTTTATCACCATGATAAAAAATATGAAAGCAGAGTTTGTGTGCGGGCTACAGAAAGGTTACAGTTATTTAGCAGATTTGACTTAAACTTTTGAGCAGGAATTATATCTGAAGAAGCCCTATATTTTTAAAGACAGCAGGACAGAGGAAGAGAATACAGTTCAGTTAAATTTGTCTCTTCCCAGACAATCCTGATATAGATGCTGGATATCAGAAAAAAGCACAGAACAATCTGTTCTAATATGCCTAATATTGCTGTAGCAAATAAAATGCAATCCCTACAGTTGATGAACTCAAGTATACATAAGACTTTCTCTTTTTTATTAATAAAAAGTAAAAAAAAAAAAATCACAAAGCTCCTGGCGTTATTTATGAATTATGATTAATTTCTCCAACCTTTTGCCAGCATTTAGAAATAACACACAAACAAATTAAGAAATAATTCAAATAAAACTTAATTTTTTCTGTTACCTAAGCAATAGTCAATCCTACCGCAAAAGGTCTGATTCTGCTCTTACTTTCAATGAAGTTAATGGACTGTTCCTGACATCACCAGAACTAGACATACTATTTACATGAAAATGAAAAGAGATTATGCTCTTCCAGCACTTCCAGCTTGCCCCAACAATTAAGTACTACCAGGTTGCCCATGGTTCTCTCTCATCATCTCCTCTTCTCTCTCCAAAGCAACTCCAGTTTGCCTGAAAAGAACTCTCCATCTGAGTACCAACAAGCGTAAACAAATGGCCATAAGAAACCTGGCTTTACTCCTCCATAGCGTTTGGTTTTTCAAGAGCCCCATGGATGGCTCTTGTATGGGATAGCCTTGGGCTGTGTCATACTGGGGAGCAGAAAAGCCACCTAAAACAGAGGTAAATAGACTTACTCAAAACACAGACAGCTGAAGGTCAGTCTTTAGAAATCACTAATAAGAATATTTTTTTCAACAGAATTTTTTCCAACAAACGCCAAGTGTGTTTTCTCACATCGCTCATGGTTTGTTAGGCTCTAGTTTAAAGAGTTTCAGTCCTCTGAGGGGCCAGTGCTGTGACTGCCCAGTCTCCAGCTGCAAGTGACTGCTGAACTGCTCAAGTAAACTGCTTACAAACACCCTAGAGGCAGAATTTTATTCAAAACCAGTAAGTGAAAATTATGATTAATGATATATTTGCAGAAGTTATGATCAGTTTATGAATGATTCATGAAAGGAAAAAAGAAGACTAAATAGACTATGAAAGTCATTTGCAAGCAATAATTTAAGGAACTTCATCCCCCAAAGTGAGGTCCTTCTAGTCTCGTATTTCCCTAATGATACTCTGCAGTGCAAGGGGCAGGTGCTGTGTTTGTGAATAACCTGTTTCTACAGATCAACACATCAAAATACAGCTTTGCTGTCACAAAGAGAAGGTGCACTGTCCAAAGCCCTCTGAATGCAAAGGGCAGACTTTCAAACAAATAACCATGTGCAAAAAGAGCTCAGAGGGATGAAGGCATCACGGTGTTGAGTGGTGACGCCCAGCTCTTGCTGCAGATGGACACACTGGATGCAATTAGTAGCCAAGATAGAGGAGCATCCGGGCACAAATGTTCTCCTGGAGCCAAGGGTGAAACACACAGAGCCATCCCTGCCTTGGGTCTGAATCTACCATGTTTTCTTCCTTGGGGGAGTATAATTTACACCCCAGTTATACATTTCCTCTTTCAACTTCTCCCCAAAGCTGGCATCCGATGTCAACAACTGCCCTCAGAAACAGGATGTGAGATACAGAGGTGCTGTTCATCAATTATTTATTATTGTAATCCCTGTCTATAGGAAGGCTCACCTGGATGCAGTCCCTGGATTTCAATGAAGGTCCTGGTTTTTTAGTTTTTTTCACTCAGTTTTTGAATTGGGTTGATACGGAAAGCATGTGACTTTGCCCAAGGCTGCTCCGTGAGTTCCTGGGGTCAACCACAACATAACGGCAAGAGGCTGCTGGCTCTCCACTGTACCTTTTCTCTGAGGATTGGGTTTCCTCCCTGTTTTCTCCTCACTGCCAACAGTCTGGGACCAACACTAATGCTTTACCCATTGTAACTGGGAACAGCTGCATCCCAGTGGGTTAGCAGAAGCACACTGGCAGAGGTGGTTTATGGATGTATAAACTGGGCAAGTTTTGTAGGAAAAGGCAGAGTTCTTCTCTAGAACCAAGTAGCAAAATTGGAAAGTCCACGTAAACTTCAAGGCAAAAAAGCCCCTCTCCAAGTCTGACATGGAGAGAGCAATCACCAAATGAAACACATGGTAGGGACCGTTGTGCAAGGGTAAACTAAATTACATAATTCAGTTAAAAGTGTGAAATCAGACTGACCAAGAAATCTAAGTGACTTCATATCTCCACCCTCTACTTGGCTTTACATCTGCTGCAGCTATATAAGATATGCAGGAGTAATTGCATCCCTTAGAAAAATACAAAAAAGACAAGTTCTGCTAGTTGATCTATCGAAAACGTATTACCACAGGTGGGAACAAGGGGCAAGTGGCTAGTGAACTGAGCTGTTGGTGGTCTGAGTAACTGACAAGGCCATCAGCAATTTCACAGAAAAAATTGCCCCAAGTCCAATTCCCTCTGCAGCCTCTCTCCAGCCCCACTCACGCTGCAGCTCTCACTTCCCTTTTTCTCTCAAAACCCACCATAACCCCAGGATGAGCTTTCTGTAAGGGCACTCCCCTACTTTCTTCCCAGTATGTATAGCACTAATGAGATTTCTTACCAGCCACATTGAGCTCTGACATCTCTTTAGGTGTACATGACAAGAGTCAGCCACTGGAAAAAGGAGAAGAAAAGGTGCATTTAGATAGTGATGTTACACTAAGTCTTCAGACATATGTCTCGGTGCCTTTAGGTTGTGACCCAGTGACTATGGTCCTTTTGTCCTGCACAGGATAGTTGTTAAGGGGTTTTGGAACTGCCTTTTTTCCCTTACTACAATTTGGACCTACAAACACTTTCCATATGCTGCTTTCCATGACAAATTATTGCAGCAGCTGCAGCAGGAGCAATTGTTAGGACAGGATGGCACCTGCATGATTGCGAGTGGAAAGGATGGCAGTCTCTGGGAATGAGGTTATCCTACAGACTACCCCATAAAACCGGTTCAGGGCCTGTGCTTGGAAACTCGGCTCAGCTCTTGGTGCAACAAAGATTTAATGAACTATGAGCCACTGAATTAACCACAGAGTATAAACAGGAGCCAGCAAGATCGTAAAGGGTTTTTAAAGAAATCTTTTTAAATGCTGTATTGTCAAATAACAGTCCCCAGACTGATAAAATTCAGCACTCAGGCATATCACTATGGAGCACAGCAGGATTTTTGCCTCAGACTAGCTGATAAAAGCTTGACGTATCCCCATTTGGCTAGCTATCCTTCAGGCTGTGCTTTTAAGACAAAGAGCAACAGCAAGCATTTGACCGCTATTTCTTTCTTAAAACCAAGATGTTTTGAAATTCAGAATTAACAGATGTGGCATGGATTTTATTTTTTGTCACCCTCAAAGTCACTTTGAGCAACGTTTCCAGCAATGACAGGCTGGCGTCAGTAAGGGAAGACTCTGTGCTTTGGATGTGGATGGCCACCACTGAGCTGTGCTCACCCTAGTGAGGCTGTGTGACTGGGACCAGGAAACCCCAGGGAAATACCTCCTGGTAGCCCATTACGCGCACCCAGACAGGCGAAACCCTCACTGCTGTTGGTGGCAGACGTAAAGTCCGTAGCAACATACATCATACATCATCTTTAACTTCACCCTTCCACTAACATACTCAGTTGGTCCCACTTTCTCTCCCACCTGGAGAGGAGAAGCATCCTCACCTCCATTGCCGTAATCAAAATTTGTGATCCACCTTCTGCTAAGTTTTGAAATGCATCTAAGGGTAGAACAAAGAAAATTGAATTTCATGAGGAGAAAGCAAGAATGCAATGCAGACATAAGGCTGTGGCAGCTCAGGAGCAGAGCTGTGATCCCTGTGCTGGGATGCTCTTGCCTGGCTCAGGTGTCCATACACCCTGTCCTGCCTAGCCACATCTCATTTCTCTGCTGGATACTCTTTCAGCCTGTGAAGGCATCCCAACTGCAGGGCCAGAACGTGGCAAAAGTGTAAGGACAGGGAGTGCTCAATGTGACTGCTGTTATCTGCTCTCATAATTTGTTTCAATAGTAGCTCCTGCCTGAAGACTGACAGGAGAACGGTGAACTAATGAAACACATCTTCCCACAGGGAAACGTTCCGTTGGTCCTTTTCCATCCTCCCTAGCAGTGAGTGATCACAGTGTGCACTAAAGAAAGTGATTCTCTCAAAGTCATTAGTATGCCTTGTGAGATTTTTCCAGGGAATATAAATGCAGATGCTGCTGTTATTCAACTAGAGTTTGAAATTAACATTGCTGAAAGTTTACTGACAGAACACTTTACCATCAGAAAATTTAAATCCATTCAAATATTGATATTCTATGTGCAAATTTATATTGCGGTTTGTCTAGGAGAAATGTTCAAACCCAAGTGTTTGGGTAAAGTCAAAACACAGTATTTTGAGTTCTTTTTATTTATTTTGAAATTACTTTTCTCTTTGAAATGTGCAGTTACAGACAGCCATAAAAAGTTGAAAAAAATTTAAGTCTGTGTATCCCTGAATAACATATTTCTCCAGGACCCTGTTTCCCAACCTGAATGGAAAAGGCATTGTAAGATCATGAATGTTTTGAAACCTGCCTGGCTTTAGACAAAAGTGCAAGGCTGCTAGGAGAGTGTAAAAACTGGGCACAAGGGCACATTGCTCATCAGCCCCTTAGGAGGCAACTAGAGCTACCTATATGATCCAGAGCAGAGACAAGGCAGGGATGAAAGCTAACACGGTGAAGCACATCCAGCCTACAGTGCTCTGAAGAAAGGCACAGAACAAGGAAATCCGCAAGCTGCGCCCATCCCCTTGACAAGGTTGTATTTGAATGGCTGGGCTTCTGCCCAGCAGTCTTTCTAAGAACAAATGGCAGTGCTGAAGTTACCTCCTCTGGGCAGAGGTAAGTGCCCCTTTACTGCTTCATGAACTCCAGTTAAATAGAGTTTGCAAAGAAGCTGCTGCTTTTGGTTTGGATCGCATCTCTGGCCATCTTGAAAGGATGAGCAATGATTTGATGGGACAGCTTTTATCTTCCCTGCTGTATTCACATCATCATAAAGGTGGACTTGCCTTTTATCCTCACTTGGCACCCTTATCCTTTCCTGTAAATATCTTATACACAATGATTCGAAAAGTTTGAGAGATGTATTCCACATTAAACCCTCTGTAAAGTGGTAACTGAAAGACTTGAGAGCATTTTAAGATACTCATTACACACAGCAATGAAACTTTTAGATTCCTTTCCACATGGATGTAAAGGAGCTGTCTTTACATTGGTGCTTAAAATGTAAGAGAATCTTTTTTAAGATAAAAAAGCAGCCATGGTACTAATTTAGGCATAAGAATTTTCATCTGCAGCAAGTGACATGTATAATCACAAAAAAATGGGTGTTTACAAGTTATCTGTTTTTTAAGGAAAGCATTAAAATCAGGACACGCTCTGACTTTCTGAGCTGCTTCTGCTGTACTCCCTTGAAATGGGATTGTAGGCAGTGTCGTCAGGGAGGATCCACTGACCACTACTGGCCCATGAAACGTCAATGGTAAAAACACATGGCCAAAAAATGAACCCTCATTTCCATGCGCTGTTGAAACCCAGCTCATTCCAAAGACTAATTGAATTGCTGTAGTAATGTTCTAGCACACAGGTCACAATTGCTGGGCTTCTTTAACTACCAATATTTCCAGTCAAAATACTTATAATAGTAAAAATTATGCTTCTGTGAAACAGAATTCCATTTACTTCAAGTAAAGGCTTGTTTACAGACACTCCCTCCTTGCAACTGCGAGACAATAGCCGGACACAACACAGGGCATGGGTTTTTTTTTCCACTGAGAAGGACCTCAGACCTTTTCCTCACCAAAACCTGACGGAACTTTACTGATGTTGGTGGGAACATCTCTCCAGTAAAAAAAAAATAAAGCACCTCCCTTGCTGTGGTTCAGACTTTCACGACTTTTAACCAAAAGAGAAAGCCTTCCACTTGAGACGAGTTGCCTCATTCCTCTTCAGTGGGCGTGAATGCATGCAGTCTCCCCACGGTGGTATTGGCAATGCTCCACATCCCCCGGAGGAAGGTCTGCTATGGACCAGGATGCTAAAGCTTTGTGTGGAAGGGCACCAGCGCAAGGACACATCTTGCTTTTAGAAAATGAGTGTCAGCGCATAGGGGCTCTGAGGACAGGCCTGCACAGACCAGGCTAAATTCATGCAGCAAAAAAAGGACTGGCAGCTGAAGAAGCTCTGGATATACATTACCATCGCTCCTCAGCAGGGAAAAACACGGGGCAGCATGGTGCCGCTGCAGCTCACAGGTGCTCTGATGAAACTGGGGGCCAACCTTCTTTCTGGCCCCTTTCAGCGAAGGCATCGCTGTATTCCCAGCTGCTGCTTTCTCCCAGCACTAAACTGCTCTCTACCAGCCAGTTGCTCCTCTGGGCAGGAGGCAAATCTGGCTTCTGGCAAACAGGCTGCCCAAAGGGATGCCTGGACCATGCCTGGACTTTGGGCAGGTTTATTATTTCCAAGCTACGCTGTTAGATGTGCATTATCATGTCTAGCAGCGTGTCCCTCGCCTCCTGCCACCGCCCTCAGTCTGGCTTTGCAAGCTCCCCTGTTGCCACGTCCCCTGCCGAAACCCAGGCTCCAGCACTGAGACTCACGGGTCATGGTTTCAAGGCGCAGCATGCAGCACACGAAGTCGGGGAAGCCAATTCTCCTGGCAGCATCGCCATACCGCAGGGCCAGCAGGTGCAGGAGCTGCCCGTTGGCGGCCAGACCTGCATAGGGAAGAGGAACGACAGAACTGGGGACGCGCTGTGGGATGATGGACCAGCTCTGATGGCCTTGTGCACCCTGCAAAGAAGCTGGGACCTTCTGTCAGCCCTCCACCCTGTCGTGCCGGGTCTCTGCGTCCCTGGACAGCAGTTTGCCTTTCCCCAGGTTTGTGCATGAGAGCTGGGGTAGGGTGATGGAAAGTCAAAGTCCTTCTAGTCACTTACTTAAATTGTGGCTTAGGTCAGCAAGCAGGAAACATTCAGCTAAATAATCAAGTGTTATCTCACTTTGCCTTTTTAGCTTTTGTTTTCTATAAGAAAGGGTGATTTTCTTTGGCTTATAAGTGTTAGAAGTCTGAGCATAGCACTTCACTTACAATACCACTGTCGCTTTCTGCTAAACAGGGAGATACCACACGTTTATGCTATTATGCACTATAGCATGCCTGGGATTCTTAATTTTTACGTTTTCTCTTCTATTATAAAAGGTGCATTTCTTTTTTATTAGCTGATTATTCAGTATTTGTGTCACAGTCTGTTTGAATGGAAATGGGTATTCAATTGAATGAACAAAAATTGCCTTTTAGAATGATGCTTTTATTAGTTAAATAAAACTACCCTAAATATGCTGGCTGCATAGGAGAAATTATTTAAATATATTTTGCACTAAAATCTGATTTGCTAAACAAAAGAGAAATTTTCTGCAGAGAGCTGGACTGATAGCTTCTGTTTGATGCATTCTCTGAGACTTCAGAAAAGTCTCCTTTGCTCACTCCTAGTTTTTAGTGGCTCAGTTGGAAGAGAAGTAGCTTTCCTGCTTTTTCAACCACCTCTGAACTTTTCAGGTTTAAATGAATGCATCATGGAGCCCAATTAGTTGAATAAGCAGAAAAGAAGGAAACAATTTCTCTACACCTGTGTAGGGAGAGATAGAGCCGATGGAATTGGGTTAGTACGTCAACAAACTCTGGTTGCATGAACCTAGTTGGAGAAGGTCTCCAGCAGGATAACAAACAATGCTGAATATTTAAATAATGGAAATACAGTTGGGTTTAAGATACATTTCAAACTAAGATAAACCTAATTTTAGTTAGGAGAAAAAGTTAGTAATTAAAAAATCTCATTAATGAAATTTCTTCTTTGATTCTGGTTTTGAACCACTGCCAAGAACCACTGCAGTAGTGAGCAATGAATCCTATCTCATTTTGAACCCTTTGAAGGCAGTGAGAATTCAGCCAAGCTCTCACTGGAGAGCAGGTTCCAGCAAACATTGCAGTGCTGCTTACGAGATGCTATAATTATGTCATACACTGGTAAAACACCGACACTTTGGCATGGTCAGTCTGGGGTATACTTGCTCTGAAATCTGCTCACCTGGCAACGACTCTCAACTAACCTCATCAACAAGACTGAAGTGTCAGTCCTCTCTGATACCCAAGATGTTTCAGTTATGAGCTGTTGCTTACCTGTAAGGTTACTCACCACACCTTTTGTCTGCTGGATTCCTCACTTTGGTTTTAGTTAAGCTTTAAAATACAGACTTTATGTTTCCCTATTTTTTTTAATTATTTTGATGCAGTTAATATTGCCAGTGAAGAGTTTGTAAATACCCCAGGCCAATGCTCCTGCATTTCAGGGCAGCACTGCTGTGAAAGCAGCTAGCCTGCTTTACTCTGCCAGAAAATTTGACCCATCCTTACTGTATTTTGAAGCATTGGGACAATAGTGAAAATTAAGCACGCATTTCAGTGTTTTGCTGGGGAAAACACTGAATACTTCATGGAACAGCTGGCTGGAGGTTGTAATTAGATACATCAGTGCCATTCCCAGGGGTAACACCAATTTCCCAAACTCTAAGGCTGTCCACTCCTTTCTGCTTAAAAGCCAGGACAAGGATCATCCCAATGCAAAGCCAGATTCCAATGCAGCTGTCTGGCTCAGAAGCAAGCAAGAATGAGCTTATAATTTTGGCTTTTTCCACCCACCCAGAACTGCTTATAGCCTAACACATATTGAATTTGCCATTTAATAGTGCCTTTTTATCCCTCCAAATAGCTGCACTGTTTTGGCTGCCAGGACTTCTCAATCTACAATTTTTCTCCCAGTTTTATACTTTGCCTTTCTTACAGAATGGACCTGGCAGCCTCTTCATTGACATTTGGCACATTAGTGCTGCGCTCCTCAGGCAGATGCTAACGCTCTGCCCACCTCTCAGCAACAAAATATTACACATACTTACAACCCCCGAACTGATGGCTTCCACAGATAGCACTTCTGCGCCAGGTTTCTCCTGGGCAGACCACCACTCCAAGCTCCAGATAGCCAAATGGGAGCTTCCCTACTGTATGATTATAAGAGGATTGCTGTCTCAGAGCTGTATTTAATGCACAGTCTCCAGAGAGATGCTAAAATTTTAGACACAGATAAAATGCTTCACTCATGTGAAGGTGTGCCATTGCAAGTTTCAGCATTCGTGTAGCCAACAGAGGTCAGTGCAAACTCAATAAATGTCTGGCACCGTGGCTTTCCTTACAGACTTAGTCACTGCCCTGGAGACAAACTGCAGGAATTGGGGTAAGTGCAAGCATTGACTGCTCCTTGCTCCTTTCCTCTGCTGGATGTTTTGTCCATGACCTAGAGAGACTATGGATAAAGCAGTCTGCAGGCTCTGGCCAGTGCTGTGCTTCTCTGCATCTCTCTGCCGGCTCCCCAGCTGCAGCGCAAAGGGTTTGAAATGAGACCTGAAATGAGATCTCTGTCTCAATGCCCTAAAACAATGCAGGCCTCTGAGTAGACCTGTGATCTAACTGGCACC
>NW_010534150.1:1307-34584 GCF_000687285.1 Phaethon lepturus | reverse complement strand
CGCTCTTGCCCTGAAACTCTTTTAAATTTCCTCTATTTTTTTCATCCTCTCCTTCACTGCCACAGGGACAAGAAAGGGAGCTGCTCAGCACCTATGGACGTACCTGCTGTCTGTATAGCGCTCTTCAGTTCAGACACATCAAGAAATCCAGAATGATTTCTGTCTTCCTTGCTGAAGATATCCTAAAAACAGTGTAAAGGCAGATTTCAAGCCTGTATCAGCATTCCCCGAATTTACTACCACATCTAATTATGTAGGATGCTTTCCCTCCTTAATAAATAGGCTGCAAGGAAGTTCAATAGATGAGATGGGGTGATCGTGACAAGGAAAACCCATTCCCAGAAGGCTCAGACAGGATGTTACAGTGTAAGAAATCCCACAGGTTTGGGTAGGTGGAAGCCTTTTTGCTCACTCTCTCTGGTTTATATGTGCAGACAGCAATGGGAATACTCACAACTCCACTGACAAAAAGACATGGTCTAGAACATGTGAAATAAGCCAAGAGTCCCTGAGTCCCAGAATGCTGTGGGGTCATCTTTCCCAACACACTGCTGAAACCCCACAAGCCACATTTGAGGTGCTGTCAGTGGGAAGAGCACCACTGCTACATGGGGAACCTGCACTACATGTCCTACGTGGCCTCAGATCATCTCAAGAGAGATGAAACAAATTAGAGCCCACCCAACTCCGAGGCTTCAGGAAATCTTCCCATCCTGCAGCAAGACTGAAGGGAGAAGGACCTGACACGGAGAAGCTGCCTGAATTTAGGTGGGACCCTAAATGCCAAGCTACTGTCCTCACTGCTTCTAGACCTAATGCTTCTCCTGGAGCAGAGACATTTCTCCCAGATAAACTTCCACTGGATCCTACACATATCCACTCTAAACTGCTGCAATGAGGAAGCAACATTTTTCAGATGACTCTGTTCAAGAAGTCATTTCAGCTCAGAAAGCTTTTAAAAAAATTGCCAGTGGTGATACACAAACAGAGATTTCCATCAAATTCTGAGCCCAATTGGCCTTCCTACCTTTTCCCACTTTTTCCTCAACATTCCCTGCGTTAGAAGAGCCTCAGCTGGAGCACTTTACACACACCACTGCTCCCTGAGCTCTCAACCTTTGCAACAGAAGATGGAAATCTGACCCACTAAGCAAGTACCCTTCGCAACGTTTCCCTCCTGGTGCTTTGATATCAGAGAATATCTGCCTCCTGCTGATGAAAAGCCCAAGAGTACAGTATCGGCGGCGAAGAGAGAGCAGCCCCCGTGTACCATGTACTTAGTGAGACGTTGCCAGAGGCTCCGGAACTCCTGCAGTGTGAGTTGTCCGTTCGAGTTGAGCTGTGCATTTAGTTAAGAATTGAACAGTTAATGAGAGCTAAACCTGGCTGTCTTTGTTCCCAAGGATGCTGCCTTCATATAAAGAAAGACATAAGATACAGTCCCTCCTGTCTGTTACTTCGTGTTGAGAAAGCCAAGAGCTTTTTGTGCTCTCTGTTATGCTTAGAGTTAAATTCACCTTTTTTAACACATTGTACAGCAGCTGTTTCATACCTGTGCTCACAAACAACAAAAGGTTTCTATTTATACAGTGCCTTTAACCACAAAGGAACCCGCAGTGATCGCTTCAGCTGACTTTTAGCCACCGAGCACAAAGGCCCCTGCGGATGAACAGGACCCCATGCTCCAGGCCACGCGTGCACATTGCCTTGCCTCTTTGCGTGAGGCAGCACAGTATTAGCTCTGCCTGGATCCTCCCAGAGGAACAGGCACCGAAGGAGCCGAGAGCATGAGGAGCCAATCCTGACGCCTGCCGTCAGAAGGTAGCAGCAGCCTTTAAGCCAGGCATTATGCTGCGGGAAAGAAAATGCTTCCCCACCATGAGCTGCAGGAGCCCATGGGTGTCAGCAGACATCTCCCACAGATGCTCGAAGGACTATGTCAGTGGACCTGCTCCCCTCCGTACACCATCTACGAGTCCTGAGCAGGCATGCAGCACCTCACCTAATGAAGCTGGGATGGCGAAAACTCCCTGAAAGCAAAACCCATCACCAGTTAAATATAAGCAGACAAGTGCCACTGCCGTGAAACCTGACTGAAAAAAGCTGATCCTGTCTTTGCAGGCCAGGATAGGTCACACCGTACATGGGTTTTATGCAGCCCAGAGAATGAAAAATCCATCCTGAATTAAAGCAGAGCTGTGGCTTTGTCAGCTCTTTGCACGTGCCATGCATTCACAGCACCCACTTAGCTCAGGAGGGACTTTGGAAAGGGGGAAAAGTCTTTTTCACTGGATAGATGCAGAAAGCTGGAAAGAAAGAGGGACTTGTGGTCATTTTTATTCATTCTCTGGCAGTCTGTAAAGGTCTGAAAGTGTCTCAAAGTTATTTCAAAGCATGGAAGAAAAGAGGGAGTGAGCAAGCAAGGGGGAGAAAATACATGGGGGAGAATTTATGTTTTCATCAAGGAGCCCTCTACAGTGGCCAGCGATGTATTCCCAGTGTCATCTTGATAATAGTAAAAAGACTGTGTGATCTATCTAAATAGGGAAGGTACATTGGAAAGGACGAACAGTCTGCCGGGCAAGTGCCTGTGATTCAGTGACCATGGTGCTTCTCCTCCTAACACCAGCTTGGTGCCAGCAGGCTGCTCGAGCTGCCGTCACAGGCCAGCGTGGTTGCAGCTGTGGTGGAAGAGCCAAGCTATGCCTGAGCTCTGTGCTACCTCCTTGCCTTGGGCTCTACCTGGGACCCTGCGTCCAAGGGAGAAACATAACCAAGACCTGGGCCCTGCAGAGGTGAAAATGAGAGCAGAGTTAGCTGGTAGCAGAAGGCTGACCCTCATGTTTCAGCAGATACACCAGAGCCAGGGCACAGATGGCAGAATCCTGCATAGACTCTGGGACAGTTATTTGTTGAGGACTGTGGCTAATATTTACTCGCAGGTTCTCACACTGGGATGCTCAGCTCAGCCATAACTCAAGACAAGGATGGACAGCACCATTGCTTCTGCTGAAAGGATACATCCATCAGAGCTAAAATGCCTCTGCATGAATCAAAGCTGAATCTTCCTCCCAGGCTGGTCATTTCATCTGCAATGATTGAGAAAACAGAAGGAATCAGTGAGAGCAAGGAGGGTGACAGAGGCACTAGGCCACCATTCAGAGGGAAGGAGGACAGCAGTCTGAAGGCTCACATACCTAAAAAGCCCCAGACCTGGCTAGGGTCTCAAACAGCAGCAAGGGCCATATCTCAGACAACTCTACTGCTCCCTTTTCCAAGGACAGGTGCCCTGTTTGGGCTCACAGGTAGCTGCTCTCCACAGTCTCTGCCCACTTACCCACCCTGATGGAAACTCTTCCCTCTTGACATAAGGATAATGGAAATGACAGTGACAAGGAAGGCCATTTATGCTGAATTAGCGAGTCCTAGGAACACTTTAGCCTTGTGCATGACTGAGTCGGTTCGAGCCCTCCATCAGTGCCTCTGTATAATGCTATTTTCAAGGTGGGCAGGTTAAGAAGGCTGGGAAATGCAGAAAGCCAGCTTGAGGCCTCTGCAGAGGAGCAATGCAGGCCAGATTTGAACTGGGAGAAATCGAGTGACAGTGGGGAGAGTGGGTGGCACCGATCCCTGGGGTGCTCACTGGTGCAGCCCAGCCAGGGACTGAGTTCCTGCTGCAATTGGTGGGGCAAGGAGCAGGAAGGGGTGCTCATGGGGGCTGCAGGGACATCCAGGAGAAGAACAGCATGAGGCAGAGTAGGTCTGCAGAGCAGAGGCCATCCCACAGCAGATCTGCAAGGGGAATGTGAAATTTGGCTGTCAAACAGATGCACGGCTTTGCTGGTGGCCATGCATTAATAAGTCTGTAGGCAGCTGGTCTGGGTTGCATCACCTTCTTCACGTGAACATTACTTTGATTTAAAAAAAAAACAAAAATAAAACCAAACTGTTCCAAAGGAACTCTGGTAGAGGCACTTCCCATTCTTCAAGATCCAATAGTGCAGTAAGCCACACTGTGGATTTTTTCAGGACCATCAGGACACCATTAAATCACCTGTCTAATTTACACTGGACTAAGGATAGGGAAGCACCAATGACATTAGCTGGGTTGTAAAAGCTTTACCTTGCAGGATCACTTCATTAAGGAGTTCTTGCAGCTGCGAGGCATCAATAGCTGAGCCCTAATGCAGAATAAAATGCAGAGAGACCTCTGTGAGCGTAAAGTTTTCTTCTGTGTCACTTTTGCCCCATAATTCTTCACTCACACACTGTGGCAACCAAGAAGGACTTTTGTTTATATCAGAGGAGCAGCAGCATCCTCATAGGAGCATAACAAAACCCTCCACGCTACTGGGTCACACTTCGTCCTTCCCTACAAGAATCTGCAAGGGAATAACAGGCACTTGCCATCACTGTGGGGTATTTCCAGCAGCGATGGGAACGCTTGCTGGCTTCACCAGCCCCTAGCTGGGGAGCTGCCAACGGGCAGGCAGAGCAGGCAGCTGGGTGAGCGGGCGGGGGGCACTGCTGCCTGCTTCCCTCTGAGCCACCCAAACCATCAGTGAACATGACTGCCTCCCTCCGGAGACACCCCCAGGACATTTACCGTGGCAGCCTGTGTTCATTTTCACCTTCATGCATTGATATAACTATTAACTGCAAGAGGTCCGTTGTGCAAAGACTTTTGGCAGTGATTTTTTTTCCTCTTGACTAAGTTGAGGAGTTCTTTATAACAGTTTATTAAACCATTAAAAGCGTCTCCTGTGAATACACAGAGTTTGGCTCTGAAAGAGCAGGAATCAATTACTCAAATGCTGACTGATGTCTGGTTTCCAAATGCCGCGAAGACAAATGGAAAAGGATGCTGATGAGAGAGGGGAATACCCAAGGCTTTCTAATTGCTTTCAGTAAATAAACAAACTAAAGCCAAAAAAAAAAAAAAAAGTACACATGCAAGCCCACCACCAGCACAACCACAAATCTCCAATCCTCCTCAGATATATGCAGCTAGCCAATCTATCCCAGATGAATCTCCCATTTTTCTGGGTGTCTTGGCAGGTCAATCAATACTGTTTTCAGGGTATCCACTCAAGGATGGAGCTACAATTTCAAAAAAATATTTTTCTAAATGGACTTGTATCAACATCAGAGACAGTATTTCTTTTGCAAGTCCGCATGCCTTTTTTATTTATTTTTCAGCAAGACGCTTTAGACAGGATACCTGTTTAGCGTATCTTAGGAAGACAGCCTTATAGGAGCTGTCCTGGTTCTGTCTTGGTACGTCCTGGATCAAAGACAAAATACACACATAAATAAATCAGTTACAAAACAATTGGAAGCAGAAGCCTGCTGATCCAAGCAGCACTTTAGAGAGGGCAGGGAATGTACAGTGCAGCCTGCAGTTTTAACACCCCGAAAGTAAAGTGGACTGGGAGTGAGAAAGAGCTACTGCAATGAAGGAATAAGCATCATTTGGATGTTACCACTTAGTACAACTAGGAAGGAGCAGCTCAGTGCCTGAGGAAGACAACAGAACACATCTGCGTGGAGCAAGTCAATACCTGAGTATAGAGGTACAAAGCCTGATCCTTATTGATAGCCCTTGGTTGAAACCACTGGCTTAGGGCATGTGAAGATTCATGTGAACCAAGAAAATAGAGCAGAGGTTGACTTTTCCTTTCTCTCGTACCTTCTCAGTCCCAAGACTGACTTGACTGTACCTGAGCAATTGCAATTCAATGGTTAAGTGATTTTTTTCAACCCTCCAGTGAGGAGATCCACCAGGCACTAAGGGGAACTATCCTTAACATTATAAAGTTTCCTCAAAAAACCTAACCTAGCCCTAATGCCTTTAGCTCTGTGCAAGATAATTCACACCAGTGAAACCCAAATACCTGAATAAGAGCAGAAAGCGTGGGTACCATAATTCATCAAAGTCAAAACATTGTCTAATGACAACAGCCAACAAAACTGACAGCTTGTCAGTGGGAAAAGGTAATAAGCCACCATTTATACTACCCCTCTGATAGGGCTTAATTGCAGGTGGGAAAATTAATCACAAGGAAAGGACTCTCTTTTCTGTTCTTCTGAAACAGCTTTACACCTTTGGCTTCAAAGACCTTCACTGAGTTTGCACTGCTATAAACCACAGCCTCTCAGTGGCAGGGGTTTGCAAGCAACTGGTGAGACAGCAGCATGGACTGGACCAGTTCTGGCAATTCGCACAGTTCACAGCACGAAGTCCAGCAGGAGATGGTAGCTGGGCTAGACATGCTGCAATGTGGGTTGAACTACAGGCACAACCAGTTTTGAAGTGTAGTTTCCCCTACATCTGTGAAGATATTCTGATGAAAATCAAAAGAAACCTGCTTTGGCCCTCACCTCTATGGACTCCTGTGCTTTATAGGGTGCAAGCACTTAAATTAAGCCATTCCTGTGGGGAAGGCATGTATGACCCCGCTCTCAGGTGTGAGGGTCTTTTTAAAAGAGATCAAATTCAAGCTGTGGCTTTTTCATTAAAGTATCCCCCTCTCTTCTCCTTAGATATATACCCATTTTACAGAGATTGCAAAAATGTAGTATCTTTTAAATGCTCTTCCCCCTGCTATATTTGGTTGGTCAAAATGTTATAGGTGGTGAGGTGAAAAGGACAGATGGACAGGCCAACAGAGGGACTGTATAAGATTTGTTTCCTTCAAAAGTCAGGCTCTGAAAGAGACATATGTGAGTAGGAAGGACGTTGTTGTTGCTCCTGTCTCTCCAGAGAGGTACCCCTGGCTGGTCACCTGCTTTGCCAGCAAGGTTGCAGGGTGCCAGAGTCGAACTCTGGAACCGGTACTGGGTGGTGAAAGGAGAGAAGAGCAGAGTGGTGTCTGGTATGTAGGAAGGAAGGAGTCAGTAGAGGTGGCTACCACCAGCTCCCTGGGATCCATTCACCACCACCAGTATCTGCATCAGTTTTCCCAGACTTACCACTGGCAGCACTGGGCGGGGCAGGAAGTTTGAGTTCCTAGAAAAGAGTTACAAGAGTCAAACCGGGAGAGAATGGGCCTTTTCAGAGCATTGATTTGCAGATGTGGCAGAAGGCAGGCACCAACAGGAGCTCTCACCCAGCCCACAGCCCCACAAGATGCTCAGCACCCACACCTCTCAGCTTGTCCCAGTTCAGGCAAGACTGCTGCACCAGTCACAGGCCTCTGTGCAAGACACGAGCAGGTCTGAGTCTCTGGCTGCTCTGGGGCCACTGCCTTCCACAAGCCAGCCCTGCTGGCACCAGCACCAGAGAAAGGATAACTTGCTCACTCTGAGCATGCCAGGACTAACCTCACCACACAGAATACAGGGCTGCCCTGCCTTGAGCTGTATAAAATTTTCACCTGCTTTCTCTTTGCCTAGCTTAATAGTCAGGAATAAAAATAGAATCTGGGTTATTAAAAGGCAACATCTTTAAAATGTCTGCAGGCTGCCTGAAATTGAGCCAGGATCACCGTTCCTTCTGAGGCTCGCTTAGCAGCACCATTTAATACTTGAGTTTTGCTTTTGGTACAGAAATTAGGCAAGACAGATGTTATTTTTATAGCACCTGGGCTGCTATATAGGTGAGTGCTGCAGAGACCCACAGGAAGGGGATCCCCATGCTTACCCTAGCTCAGGAAGGTGTATGAGGGTCACAGGCTCTTCTGGAAAGACCCACCTCCCAAAGATGAGCCGTTTTGTGCATGCCTCATCGTGCTGAAGGCAGTCCAGCCTGGCGCACAGACTTCTCATAATTGTTTTCTGTAACTAAGGAGCTGCCTTAGTCAGTTCTGGGCTGTTTTTGCCAGGGGCCAAAGCCTAGAAAGCAATCTCATCATTAAGATATGAGCCTACGAGATAAGAGCTGCAATCGCCTCCACTATAAAACTTACTGAAGGAAAGCCACCGTGTGTCTGATGTTTGAAGGTCATTTGGTAAGGCTGAATGCTGGGTTTTGCTCTCTACATATAGCACACCCAGATATTTATATGAAAATGTGATAATTGCTGCCTTTGCATGAACTAAGATACTGTTTTTCCACCAAACTTATCTTTAGGGCCTCTCTCATATCTACAGGGAGCCCTACCAGCCTGTCTATGAGATGGCTGGGTGAAAGGATCAAGGCCATTCACTGCTCTTTGCTTCTCTAAATCCTGCTCTGAGCAGAATGGGACCTGATCTTCTGTCTGGCATCCAGCCAGCACAACATAAGAAACTACATAACAGCTGTTAAGAAAAACAAACTCTCAGCCCTCCTTTCACTAAAGACAGATTTCCCCACAATATGGCAGGACGTATCTCACAATTATTGCTCACTTGTGTGGCTCTTTGTACCAAAGCTGAGACCCTTGGTGGCTGCAGATGAGCTATTGCCCTGTTCTGCAGTGGCCACTCCTATGCATCTGACTACACACCTGATTCTCCTCAACATGGTGCTTAACACTTGGCTGTGTCTTCCCAACATGCTGCTAGAGTACGTTAAAAGCAAATTGCCACATTAGTTATCTTGACATTAAATTGTTAAATCCTGGCACACTGTAAGTCTGGGGCTTATAAAGAGTACTTATCATCTTACTCATTGTAGTCTTGATTCTTCGTGAAAATTCGTAAGAGAAATTCAAATTCTTGGTCCTCTGCTGTAGCAGGAACAACAGCATAGGTTCCTGGGCTCAAGATAAAGTAGTTGGTCACATCTCGAGCCGCAGAAAAATTTTGTTTCAGAACTTTGGAGTTCTCCTGAAAGAAAAATATAGCTGGCTATCTCCCCTCCATATCAGGAACCGAAGTAAATCAGCAAGTGCACCCATAGCAGCCTTACATTCCCACAGCTCTCTAAATATACACTGCATTAACATGCCTTAACCTCCCCAGTGGCATGAAAAGCCCACCCCGGTGACAGACTTTGTTCAAGGACACATCAAAAATGCATAAGGGTGGAAGAACTGAAAGAAACAGAAGGCAAAATGTATGTAAGTGGATTTGAAGAAAACTTCAATTAACACTAAGCAGACTGGAGTTCATGAGGGAATCAAGGATGAATACTCTTACTAAAACTTTCCTGAGATCTAGTATGACTCAGAGCGGTCAGAGAGCTCACTAAGTAGCTCACCCAGATGACAATGCTTCAAGAATCACAACCCAAACCTTCCAGTAAGTGTCACAAGAAAACAGAACATTCTGATCTTTCTTCTGTTATTCCAGTATTTTTGCTGAGATGAAACAAATATAATGCAACAGCTATTACTATGATGATATGTAAAGATAGCATAATAAAAAACCCTTACTAAACATATTCCTCAAAATACATCAGCATGTATAAATTCCATTTAGAATGGTTATACAGCGTGGCAGAGTTATTTATGAGCCATGCCTTTGGGAGAAAATAACATAAAACTGCTATTTTGGGAGAAAAAAAAAAGATGACTACTGTTACAGACAGCTGGGAGGTATGTAGACTGCCAAGTATTATGGGTCGGATCTTGAGCAGATAGAAATGGGCAGTGCTGCAAAGAAATAAATGGTGTAATCCTATTTTTTTACTTTTGGGTCTCATTCCACATTCCCTCTGGTGAAAAGCAGAAGCAGATTAATATCTCAGTGGAGTCAAAACCAGTGTGAGATAGGAATCAGCCTCTATACATTGCTCAGCTCTATCACACAACATTAAGCTTCCCTTACAGCCATGTATTAGTGCTCCACATCTATATTTAATCAAAGGCTTCCTAGAGCTATCAGATATGTCCATTCTGGTTTGCATCCTTGCTTGCACTGCCTTCCTCTCTCATCCCACCAAGGGATAATACCCTTTTTACTTCACAGCAACAATTTGATGCATCTCAAAAGGTACCATACAATGAATGATGCTGCTAATGAATCATGGCAGTGAAAGCGGTTGAGGCCACATGAATCTTAGTAATTGAACTCTCTCTGCACAAAGAAAACCCCTTGTAAACTTTTATGCAAAGATGCCACCTCTGATTGCCCTCAAGCACTGAGAGCTAGATGCTGGGAAATAAACCAAGGGAATAGCACTGTACACTTACCCTGGTTTTAGCTCCTGGACTTGGCTTTTGCGGCTACCAGGGTAGGACGCTAGGCTGGCTGTGAGCAGCTGGCAGACCAGCTCTCGTGTTAAAATACTTAGGCTGTGTCCATGGGGGAAAATTTTCTGTACAACCTGCTGTGCGGATTTGTACCAGTAACATTACATTACTAAAAGCTATGCGAGCAGCATGACAATCCCCTTTCCCTCACTGACCGGGTGCTCCACAGTAATCCATTGTCCCTAGTAATGGCCTGTTCTGGCCTTGCCCTTCAGCTCCTGCATGGGAGATGATCTGGGATGAGAAGCCCAAACTGAGCCTGAGGTGAGCCATGGATTGACAGCCCACAGAGGCCATATCTCATTGAATTTCATCCATCCTTGGGAATATGCCAAGAGAGAAAAACTAAATGAAGACACCTGAGCACCAACTGGAGGGGAAGAAAGAATTTTTAAATATAAAGCAAGAATAGAGCAAATCTGTCCTCTAGTCTACTTCCTGATTGAAAAAACTGTTTTCAAGGGACTCAAGGTCTATGCCATCACCTCCCTCACCAGAGGGCCCTTTCTGTCAAAATGGGTAACTAATCAAGGCGGGCACACATCATGCAAGAGCATGTTAAGGACCTCCATGTCTGATGACTATTGGGGGACAGCTGATGAGGATGCTGGAAGCAGTGAGTTCCCCTTTTACCAGGAGCAGCAGCTCCTTCCGAGTGGCACAGCTAGACCCATGGAGCTCTGCAGGGCTGATATCTGCACCAGGCAGAGGATGTCCTTGTGTAGGGACAGTGAGTTCCACTTGCTGGAGGGATGCTCTTTTTATTATGTCTTTTATTTCTCAGACACTGTTTTTCACAAGCCATGCTCTTCCTTTATGAGGAGCTGTTAGACTTATGGCATCAATTATTCAAAGTCTGGGACTAGAGCAAACCTCTCCAGTGATCAGGAGAACATGAAGTTAGGGTCATACCAATCTCTGCTTCCTTTTGTTCTTCAGGTTAAGAACAAGCCACTCCTACCCTCTCAGCCTACAACAAAAATGCTTTGGAAAAGACTCCCATCCATCCACACCAGCAACTGTGCTTTCAGTAAGCCTGGTAATGCTCTGATAACAAACTGCCCTTGAAATGGCACCTCCCCGGACAGTCACCAAGGAACAAAAAACCAAACAAACAGGGAAATTATGATGGAGGTCCCAGGTATCTGAGTGAAGCACCTCTGCACCAGTCTTGAGTAAAGCCTTCCATGTATTTTGCAAATGGGTTTTACATGGCATTTCTGTGATAGAGAAGGGGAGTTGAGTAAGACAGGCCTATTCTGGGGAACAAGAGGCCATTCTGTTCTGTTCCTACTAGACCTGGAGTACTGTTCAAGTACTAAGGCTAGTGCTAGCTGCCGTGCCTATTGCAGCGCCAGCAAGGCATGTCACCAGTACTGTTGGGCACAGAGGCTGTTGCCTTGTTATCTCTTGTAACCTATGGGCCCCCTGGGTTTCCCAGGGCTATTTTGGGATGGTACAGAACTGAAAGTTCAACCTTTCCTCTCTTAAGACATGAATAAAGGAAACTAAGCCTGTCTAATTTTATTTTTCCTGTGATGTTCTAAGATAGGAGGCATTGAGAAGTTCACTCCAAATACTGACTGCTCTCCTTTTACAGCACAAAAGGTAATTCAGCCTTTTATTTCCATGCACAGGCGTAATAAGCTACACAGAAGACAACAATGACTACATGATACCCGATTGTGCTTACCATGGTGATCAAAAAGCCAATCTTCAGGTTTTTTGCATCCTGCATATTCTCAGCATGTTTTTGCATGAGTGAAATAACTACATTATAGGTTTTTGGGTCATAATCTGGTACTTTGAAGAAATACTGAGGGTTTGTTGAAACTCCACCTGCTGAGAAAGTGTTAATAGATTAATAGTAGCCACACAGATGTCCAAGCAGCAGCCTATTGTGTAAGATCTTGCTTATATGGACCCAGAGGAATAGGTAGTTACTGCTCCAAGATGCTTTCAGTACAACAAAGCACTGTAGTCTCTACATGACCAGCAGCAGTTGAGGCATTTGGAGTTAAACTAATTGCCCATTAATCATTCTAGAAGTCTCTGGCAAAGTCACAAAAGTCATGCGGATTTCTCAACCCTCCTACCTCGGCTTCACCTACATGGTACACTTTCCCTGAAGCAGAAAAGCAGTGACTCTCAATCAGCCACCTGACCCAGTGGCTGAGCTGGAAAGAATTGTGGCTTGGGGATCATAAACACATAAAAAAGGAAAAGACAAAATGTTCCAAAGCAATCCTCCCCTTCCTTCCTGTTAGTGTTTGTGATGGATAAGGCAGAGTGTTGAGCACCAGCGGGAAAAGGCTTCTTCTTGGCCAAGGTTTTGGCTAACAGGAAGCGTCCCTGATAAGAAAGTAAAATGCCCAAACTGGGGAAAAAGGACTGAGATGGCAGCATCTGCTTAAGTCAATCTAGACTTCAAGCCACTAGCTGTGTTGGGTGGCCTTGAAAGCTGCAATTTAGCCCAAGATTGCACCTGGACAGAAACTCTATTAGAGGGCTGGTGGCAAAACACAGCTCCAAGGAAAATGGCTCTCAATTCAGCCCCTGCACCTCCTCCCTCAGTCTCAGTGTGCAGCCCCACAGGCATTACTTTATTATCACACCTTAATACATGGTGATCAAGATTATGAGGAGGAGGCTGAAACCTGTAAGTCAAAACCTGTTTGCTGCTGTCAGGGATCAGTGTGGAGAAAAAAGCAGCTCCTTCACTGACCACACACTGCCATGTTAGATTAAAAACACAGAGCCCAAATGGTGATGTAGCTGTAGAAAGGTAAGGTAAGATAAGGTAAGAAACTTAAAAAATACTAAAAATAATCAAAGCTTGCAATGCCAGAAGAGTCCTTGCACAGTCAGTAAAACTAGTGGTCTTATCTGCTCCAAGGCCTTTCTACCTTCGAAAATAGAGCTTTGTAGCCCAATTCTTTTGTTTCAAATTCATCTAATTTCAGAGTATTTCTCACTCTGTAAAACCAGCCACATATTTTCCAGATCAGACTTTCTGGTGAGGTCCCCAGTAACACCTACTGCAACTGGCTGAAAGAAGATAGACAAGCACATTTTGATTTAAAGAGTTTAGGGTTTCTAAATCACAACTCTCCTATTTTAACTCAGCAGCCAGTGCTGCTGCTTTGTTTCTGCCTCTTTAGCTGATAGCTCCTGTAGTGGGAAAGGGCAGGCATTAACAACTGGCAATCAATATTTCTGCAATTCGGTGCTCAGACTGAACGTTTCTCTGTAAGCACCAGCGGAGAGGAGGAGAGGACTGGGTGACTGCAGTGAGCGTGTGTTACCTGGGGAATAGTTGCTCCTGCCTGTGGCAAAGACTGGACTCCACAGGTTGACGTGCCTGTCCACGGACCACGTTGTGCAGTGCTGATCTCCAAAGTCCAGAAACGTTGGGGTGTTATTACATATATACAGCCAGGAAAACTGCTCCTGGAAGTTTTCACAGGACATCCTGCAGAGAAGGAGAAAATCTCACCTTTCAGTTTGAGACACCAGTCAGGTACCCATGTTCACCCCCCGTGTCTTTAAAAGGGGATTACAGAGAGGGCTGCAGCTGAGCTGGCTGATACCTTGCAGAAGAAGTCAGCTCTCAGTGCATTTGGGCTGCCCTAACTGCACCTAAAGCCCCAGGGAAATTACAGGCCATGTTCAGTAGTGCCTAGGTGGAGCCCTGCTGTCTCCAGCACAACTCTGCCACTGCACCTTGCTTTGTCCCTCCACAGTGTCCTGCCCCACACTCATGCTTTGCTCAAGCCTGCAGTGTCTGTCTCAGACCAGCCTGCTGTTCCCCTGCTTTCCTTAGGACCTCATGGGGCAAGTGTGCACTTTCTGAATAATAATAGCTCTTCTAAAGGATGGCTCACACATGTTTAAGCAGATCTGAGAGTAATCAGAGGCAGTGAAAAAACACAAGAACCTGCAGAGCAGTCAAGTGCACAAGCTCTACAACCTGCTCAGCCACCTGTACCCGCCAAGCACCAGCATGTTCAAGGTTCAAGCTAGGCGCTTTGTGGGGAAGGGCAGTGTGACAAAATGACTAGGTCTCAGGGAGCTGGATTTTTACTTTTCTCGCTTCTCATTTTTTTCACCAGCTTGTTACTTAATCTTGGCCAAGGGTCAGGACAACCTCCAGTTTGCTGTTTGCTCACAGCTAACACAGGGTGCCTTGGGCCATCACTAAAGAGCAGAGAACTGCCTAAATTACTCTTTTTTTCACAACAAACATGAACAGAAAACCTGGTAGACAGAAGGATCGATAGGGAAATACCAGAATTCTCCATCATCCTTATTTCTGAGGAGGCCTTCTCTCAATTTAGGCTCTACATGGTCCCACTGAGGAGAGCTGCAAATAGGAACAAATCAACAAGCAGATGTGAGGCACAATTTTGCATCTCTCTGGCCAGCCCATTCCTCTAACCATCCCGTCAAGTCATGAGGGATCAGGAGGGGTGAGAAAGCTGCATGTTGGGAACAGGACTGTGCACAATACCTTCATAGCTAAGGCCAGAAAACAGAGCTCTGTGCCTTCACGGTGCCTGAGTTGCCCACCCTGGAATGGGGAATCCTGTCTCTGCCCTCCAAGCCCCAGTCACCTGTCCCCATGTTGGAGAGGTTAGTGAGGTACCAAGGCATAGCACTCTGAGTGCTGATATTACATTGACATGTAGAGGGCACATTAGCCAGTCAAATGTGTTGTTTCCAAGCAGCATGTTTATAATTAAGTGATAATTGTACTTTCTGCAGAGTGTAAGATAAATAAACAGAGCATGAATCAATAATTCATTGATTTATGCAACTTACCTGTGAACGCGCTCTACTGACATTTCAATTACAGTTAAGATTATAGTTCACCCTTCCAAAAAATGGGAGCATGCTGTCTGAGCAGATAGCTATTATCCCAGCCTTAAACATGTCTACACCACCCGCCAACCCATCCAGATGCAACACACTAGTCTGATTTTTTTCAGCAGAGAATTTGTGAGTGTTCTCAGCAACAGGGAGAGGTGGGATGCTATTAAATCACCTAAGAGTGACACCTGAATATCTCTGTAGTCAGGGAAATACTGATGCAATTCCACCAGGAAAACTAATATCTATATATTCACAAAACACTGTTGCAGTCTTCCCCTGTATCATTCCTTTCCTCAGGCAAGAGAAGTTAACTTATACACACAGCAGCAAAGTGGTCCTTGCATCTCCAAAGCTGCATGCAGGATCCAAAAGATCAGTTCAAGCCATCCAGCGGCACTTTGCCTTTACAATAGCAAAGGACTCTTTTTGTCTCTCTGTGTTCAATATTGCATAAAAATACTGCCCTACTTTCACAGACTCTGCTAACCGTCCTCTTCCCAGATTCAGGCTCATGGGAGGGGAAGGAGCAGGAAGGTGGGTGCACAATTGCTGCAGGAGAATTCAATAAAAGCAGCCAGACAGTGTCTAGAGGCATGGCCATAGCTTACTCCAGGTAATAACAACTCTCTCATCCATGACTTAGCTGGAATTACCCACTGGGAAAAATGTACACGTAGACAAAAAGGGATACCTGAGCTAGACCTAGTGAGGAGCACATATAAAACCAATGCTGAATTAGTTCTCCCTGGATTGGATTTCTGTGGGCAGCTGCTTTGCAGATGGAAATAATGCTTATAATGAATTCATTTAGAAATATCTGCTTCATTATAATGGGTGCAAGGCAGAGGTCCTTTAAAATAAGCCTATAAAAGAGTGATTCTCCTTATGAGATTAAAGCTTTAAGGCCATACTTGTCACTCCAGGGCCCCTTCCACTCCCCATGGCCCCATGGATTCCAGATCCTGATGATATGTTTCCAACCATTCTTGTAGCGTATCTGTAAAGAGGAAAGAAAAATAAACTCGATCACAGCTTTTCACAATTGTGATATTCAGTGAAGAGTTGAGTAATAAAATGGATCTTCTATACCTTGGAGGCCTGATTTAACTTCTGACCTCATTTGACTGCAGCTAAAAATCAGTGCCTTTTGCTAAGGAATGACATGTGGGAGAAAACTACACCCATTTTGCTTTCATGAGGACAGTGAATAGCTGACACAGAGGGAAACAGCAGCATTCCTGACACACCACATGACTTCAACAGCCTTGGGAAAGTCCAGTGCCCAATCCCGCACATCTGATGCTGTGAGTCAGCAAAGGCAGAGACTTTGAGGAACCAGGCCACCAGACTTCCTGGAGTGAAAGTTGACAGTCAGCACAGAGAGGTCATGATAAACAGAATCTGTGTCTCTATATCTACAGTATTGTGGTTTCCAACAGCTGGAGTTTTGGTGCTTTTCTCCTCTTGCTGTCACTGCTTTAAGTCAGAAGCAACTCACTTTCACCAGTGAAGCTGAAATGGTGGAAGCGGAAAGGAGAAGCAAGCCTTTTAGTTTCTGGCTCTCCTTATGCACATAGACAGTGTTGGAAACAAATGCCATGGCAGTCTTTTCCCAGGCAAAGTCCCAGCCCCTGGCCAGCCTCAAATCATTTTCCTATAAGACATCTCCTTGGTTGCCTTGGCACTCCTGCAAGGTGGGGCAAAGACTGTTTCTCCTCTCTGCACACATCATGAGCAGCAGGAAGCTGAAACAGCCTGCTTCCTCTCCAACAGGATTCGGGATCCTTCCACCCTTGTCTTGGGGAGAGCCAGCTGGGACCTCCTCTGGAGCCTGGCAACCCCCATCCTTCCATTTTGGAGCCTCTTGGCTGCGAGTAAGCATCCTCCAAGAAGCAGCACACTGACTGTGATTATGGCACCAAACATGCCATGGCATGAGGGGCTATAAACCAAAGCCAGGCTCATACGGGAAACCATTAAAGAGAGGGGGAGGAGGAGGAAAATAGCTTAAGGAAAACACCACCCCCTTTCCAAAGTACTTTAAGTTCCTATATAAAAATGTGTTGTAGCTGTCTTGCTTGACAGCACAGATATTGTTTGGTTTCCTTCTTGGCCTTACTCACTGTTAACACTCCCTGTGTGCACTACAACTTACTCGGATAAGCCATGTTCTGACTTGTGGTTGTAAAAGTCCTTCATTTCTTTTGATCTGTGTGATAAATTGGTCCTGTTTTCAGATCAGCAATACTAGTATCTAGCCAGGAGAAGTTCTGCATGAGTAGAACAGCTTTAAAAGATGGAGATATGTTGTTCTTGAACCAGCGAGTTATTTACTTTTCACACAGTGATGTGATCGAGCTGAATAAATGTAGATCTGCATCATATGACAAATCCCAGAATTTCAGCCAGTGCTTTTATTCCCATTTGAAACAGAAAAGTTACTCTTTTTTTAAGAGTCAGCATGGAATGAAAATCCCCAGAAATACTGTATTTGCTGTTGAAGTGTCCCAAAACAAAACCGAATCTAACGTGCATTTTTCTATTAGAAAAAATGATAGGACTCAGATATCCTCCCTCTTCCCATTGTGCCGGAATTCTTCCATCTCCCAGAATTTGAACTGTGTGTTTTCAACAATCCTTCCTAAACATGAAGCTAATTAAACTTACTCTGAATGGAACAGCAGTGTGACTGCGCTGTAGTAGATCACCAGTACAAGATCACTAGGCAGGAAGAAGTCCTTCATCTTACCTTCACAGTTCCTGTGACAGTGTAGGCATGACCCTGTACAATCCCATTCCTCAGCTCTATGTTCCTCCTCAGCTGCAGAAGGGAAAAAGTATAGCTTTTAGCTCTCTGCCATGCTGCAAAGTTATGGCCATCAACTCCCAGAATTTTCATTTGGTGTGGCAGAAAAAGAGACTTGGTTTTGACTGCAGCAGTATCCCAGATATAGTGGCTCCAGAGGAGTGTGACTGTTGTTCCCACTGCAGCCATAAATAGTCCAGTAAATTTAACAAAACTACTGGTCTTGACATATTTTAAAGTTCTTCAATGGTCCAGAGACGCTGCAACTGCAGAATGACCTGGACTGGGTCACTGGGAGGGTTGGAGCCCCAGAATTACCCTGCCACTCACAGGCCAGCATCAGCCACCTGAACTGAGGGGCTAGTCCTTGGCTTGTTCGCAACAGGTGAGCTTCATGTTCTGATGAACCAAGCACTACAGGAGTGATGCCACACACTTTGCAGTCTTCCCTTACATGCTGTAAGGGAAGCCTTGGCAGCTTTTTGGCAAGGTTAAGCATCACAAAGCCTTTTGCAACTCCCCAGCATTAATATTGGTAGCCTGCAAATCACAATGCGATAACAGCATTCTCTCACAAAAGAGAGGTGTATTTTGGCCTTGCTAGAATTGATCACAAAGCTATGAGGCCAAAATCAGCCCAGCTGCAAGAGGATAGAGAGAAGCCACAGACCCCCCACTGACAAATCAATCCATCTACATCTACCCAAAAGCCTTTACATTACTACTGCATTACTTTATCTACTTCCTGCTGCCAAGATCTCTCCAGGCATCCATAAGCTGTAACTATTACACGGAGTGATTACGGACTTCCTTTCTCACTCAAAAGAGCAACCTTTATGCAAACATGGTAAATCAAGAAAGGCATGCTGCTAGTCCTGGTGACTTACCTGGACTGAGGTGCTACACCCCATCAGACACTGCGATTTGTCAGCTGCTTTCAGTATCTCCTCCAGATCAGGAGGGGGATCCTTCAGTGAAAACTGCACTTGGACTCCACCTGTGAGGTCTACCAAAGCATCAGAAAGGTAGCCTCCATGCAAGTTCTGGTAGGAGCCCTGTAACCTAAAGGGGGGAAAAGTTAATTTGTCCTTACACTGTGTTTTAATAAACAATGTACAGTGATGGTTTCTAAAATGTTCATTTGCATTGAGGTGGTGAGCCTGGGGTGTGTGGATGTTGAGGCCAGGTAATGAAAGGAAATGTGCTTGAAATACATGGCCAGACATAAGACATGCCTTGTGGAATGAATGAGACAGAGGGACTTTTTCCTATGTATTCACTCACATTGGAGGCAGCTGTCTAGCGTCATTTACAGACAATGGAAAATAATAAGGTGTATCTCATGCCAATGCAGGCATTTTAGGGAGATGAGCTGCATCTCATCTTGAAGTACCCAGTTTCCTCCTTCTGAACAGGAAGGGAGCCAAGGATGACTAGTTCAAATGGCTGTTTCAGCTCAAATGGAGCCGAACCGCTCGTTTCTACATCATACTTTGTCATGACTCTTCACAAAAATGGCCAGTATCCCTTTTGCAAATGAGAAATAGGAAGAAGAGAGAGGTGAGGGTATTTGCCCATGCTTCCAAGGCAAGACAAAAACATGTTTTCAGCACTGTTCCCAATTCACTCTGCTAGAGTGCAATAATGGGATAATAATTTAATATTGCCAACACAGTCCTTGTTGTTTTTATCGTGTGGTTTTTATTGAGACAGCAAATAAGCTGGAACATGGGGTACTTAGAGCAGGTAGAGCATGCTGTTAAACCCCACCATACACACTGTATTTAATGAATGTAATCAAATAAAGTCTGCAGCTAATTGTATTTTGAAGGGTTGTCCTTGTCCTACACTGATGAAAAGAATTTGTCATGGGCACTGGGGAAAAACTTCTCAAATGGGAATCTCATAAACAGCATCGCTTGCAACTTTAATTTAATAGAGGTTTGGTTTGCTTTGTAATTAAAATCTTATGCACCAAATTGATATTGAATCCTGAGATATCTCAGGGCAAAATGCATCCTATTCCTGAGTCGCTCAGATGTTGCTTTAACATTTTCTTATTCCTGACCAAATCTGCCAAAACAATTAGCACCCTTCCTCAGCTCTTCTTTACTGCATTGCAAATGTTACACCAGCTTGACATAGGGCATGTGCACCAAGTTCCAGCCCTTCATACTACCCCTAGCACAGGAATTTCTCTTCAGTGCATTTAATAATGAGCAGTGTTACAGATGCTAAGGGACCACATTCTGATCCCTTCACTCCTCAGAGGATTTAAAAAAATTATTATTTCTTTATTAATCATTATTAACCCTGCACTACTATGGGGACCTCAGCCAAGAGTCTGAGCTCTCTGTGTGAAGAGAGAGACTCACAGGAGTGTATGTATGTGTTGTGCCTGGGCATGTTCTTCACTCACGCTTCCTCTCATTGCCTGCTACAAATACCTGTATGATCTCTGATTAATGACTGTAAATAGAGGTAATCCCTGCTTAGAGCCTGCACTTTTAAATAGAGGAAAATATGTAAAGGAAAACAGAAGCAAAGAAGTTTGCTTGAAGTAAAGAGATGCCCAGCCCCTTTTGTGTCACCAGCCATTTACTTTTCTGGCATTAACATCCCAGAGTTGGACTGGGTATATTTAGGTCTTCAGCCTGAGACCAACATCTCCAGGTTATATTGGCCCTGTGTTTGCATGCAGCCACAGTTAGAATCATAGAATGATTTGGGTTGGAATGAACCTTTAAAGATCATCTAGTTCCAAGCCCCCTGCCATGGGCAGGGACACTTTCCACTAGAACATGTTGCTCAAAGTCCCATCCAACCTGGCCTTGAACAATTCCAGGGATGGGGCATCCACAACTTCTCCGGGCAACCTGTTTCAGTGTCTCACCACCCTCACAGTGAGGAATTTCTTCCTTATATCTAATCTAAGTTTACCCTCTTTCAGTTTAGAGCCGTTACTCCTTGTCCTATCACTACATGCCCTTGTAAAAAGTTTCTCTCCAGCTTTCTTTTAGGTCCCCTTCAGGTACTGGAAGGCTGCTATAAGGTCTCCCCAGAGCCTTCTCTTCTCTGGGTTGAACAACCCCAACTCTCTCAGCCTGCCTTCAGAGGAGAAGCATTCCAGTCCCATCATCTTTGCGGCCCTCCTCTGGACCCACTCCAACAGGTCCATGTCCTTCTCATGTTGGGGGTCCAAGAGCTGAACGCAGTACTCCAAGGTGGGGTCTCATGAGAGCAGAGTAGAGCAGAGTTCCTTAAATAAGCGCAGCACAACATACACAGCTGCTAGCCTGAACTCCTCCCTGTGTGCTTTGCATAAAGCAGAGGGTGAAACCACTCTTAGAAAGGATTCAGCACTGGGTGGAATAATAGACCAGGTATATTTACTTGGCATATGCTTTTTCCAGCAAGGATGGCCAGAATTCATTTGACGTTCGAGGGTGTACAGACAGGTATCTTCCATTTAGGAATGGCAGCTGGTCATCTATCACTACATCCACCCAGTCTCCATATTGCCAGAACTGGAAATTAAAAAAAAAAAAAAAAAAAAAAAAGATAGAGCAAAGAATGAGCCTTTTTTAAGACCTAATATTCATGCCAAGCAACAGCCTCCTGAAATAGCACGGGAATTAATCTAAAGCATGGATATGCGCAGGTTCTCTCCTGAACTGCTTCAGGCTAATGGTCCATATTGTTAAACAAGCTACCAAGTGGCTGGATTTCCGAGTGGCAGGGGAAGTCATTTGGGAATATACGTAGTCTTGCAATCAGCGGGAGGAAAAATTCAACATGGGAAATATGCTAATATTATTGGGCAATACCAAGCATTCAAGATGATAAAGAACAATCACGCAAATGGTTCAGTAAGCCCCACTCCTCAGCTGCACTTGGATTTCCCCCTGCAGCACAGCTCTTGGACAGAGAGCCTCTGTCAAGATCCAGTCTCTAGATTTTCTTTCCTCTGTGTTTCAATTAAGACTCTGATGTGCTGTCATAGACAGGGACAGTGTGGCAGCTAAAGACTGTTTTGGTGTGTTATCCATCTCCTTGATAGATGAGGAGGACACAGGCAGTCTCTCCAGCATGTGGACAGAGCAGGTGTTTCTCCAGATGATCCAGATGACGAAATCTTTCAAGGGACAAGATGGGGAAAGAGATCTGTGGGGATGAACTAAAGGAGCCATTTCCAGAGTCATTAGCAGATTAATGTAGCTTAGCATGATTCGTAATCATAAGAGGCCACGCTCTTATTTGCAGTAATGCTAAAGACTCCAGTGGAAGTATGCCAGCAATAGATTTAGTCTAGCATGATTTTATTTCAACAGCTTTGGTCAATGAAAAAAACCCAAAATGAGCTGTTCTGTTAGAAAAGCACAAGACCAGATCTGCCCAGCAGCAAAGCAGCTTACGGTCTGCTAAGCCTAAAGCAGGTTTGATCCTACTTACATTCTGCCTCACCCCAGCCTCTCGTTTCCTGCATTAGTGGTGGCAGAAGGTGGCAGGGTTGGACTCTCCCAAACTGAGCTCCAGGAGTAGTTTGAGCCTTCTGTTTGATTTTGGCAGGATGGGATTGGAGGATTCCTGACCTCTGCCCAAAAGACAGACAGCCAAAAGGACAGTCCAAAAGGACCTCTCACCATGCCCTCCTGTCACCAGTCAATACCTGGCAGTAGGTCTGTATGGAGAAAAGATGTGACATCCAGCCACAACCGCCCATGGTACTTCATATGCAAACACAACAGGTAAACAAGGAGAAAAATATGGAACTAGCTGTGGGGATTAATGCAGTCCAAACCCACTGAGTGACATTTTTCCAAAAGTCAAGTTCCTTGGCCATCTTTGGTAAGGAGCTCAAACTTGGAGGCCTTCTGAATGCAGCACTGTATTTTTCTTCAGCTGGATAAAGAATGCCACTTTGTCCTGACTGCCGCAGGCGTTTGGATTGTGGTCTCATCTGAGCTCACAAGGACAGGAAAAGCCACAATGGAAATGAGAAGCCTCATGGCAAGTCCTAGGATGCTCTGGGAGTGCAAGAGCGGTACAGAAGAAGCCATTCTCCCCTATATGCCTTCAGAGAGGGCCAATGCCTTCACTTCTTGGCTTGAGAGTCTGGCTTCATGAAATTTCTTTATACCCTTAGGATTTAAAGTACTGCAGCTGGGAATGTGACACTAAATGAAACAAAGAATCCCTATTTAGGCAGGCTGCAAAGAAGGAAGTTCTTTACTTCCACTTTTTGGGTGAGCCCCTTAAATGAGAACTTTATTCTTCTGGACTTAGAAGAGGAGGAAAAAGAAATGGACAGTTGCAAGATGTCAATAACACACCTAGGGTGCTACTGGTTGGATGGGGGATACTATGTGGTTATTTTGCCTCCTTTTTTCCCCTCTCTTGACAGGGATCTTGCAGAAATCCAGTTCTGGAAGTGAGCAAGGTGAAAATCCCATGCCTTTCAACCACTCACTTTTGCATGGTGTTAAAAGGCACCTTTTGGTGTCCTGAAACTGAGGTCTTGACCACTTATGGCCTTTAAAGATTTCATCAATTTCTTCCTGAGAGCAAGGACATTAATGCTCAGGGCAGGTCCCCCCTTTTTTGAGATGATGACTGTGCCATAACCCCTGGTAGTCTCTGCAGAATATTTCGGTTTTTTTCCCAGGCTGAGCTGCTGCTGTTCACTGTCACAAGACGTGGCACACCCTGCCTCACAGGCATCAGAGTTTCTGTGGCAGAGAAGGTGATTCCTATACAAACACGGGACTAACTTAATTCCTGGTGAAATAACGTCATTGTAATTATTCCCTAGATAAAAACATCACCCATCACAACTACAGCTGATGAAGTGCTTAACACCCTTAAGTCTTGCAGCCAAATAGCCAGTGTTGTGTAGGAAGACTGGAGCAGCCTTTTGTATTCCTGAGAGGCTATGTGCTCGAGATACAAAAAGGTGATCCAAAAAGGTGAAAAAAGGTTATAAGCTAAAATTTTTATATTAGCATATGATAAGCCTTGTTTGTAATTCTTCACTGAACTGAGGACTGATGGCTTAGCCTGTGGATGGCAGTAAAATATCTTTGATGGAATAATTGAAAGGCATTGCCAAGAAGCATTTCCATTCAGAGTAGCTTTCTCAGGGGTTTATTGCTCGAGGAAAGTCAGAAACAGTTGCATTGATTTGCGGATGAGATGACAGAGAAAACATTTTCAAATACTGTAAGTTATTTATACTGCTTAAGATTTAAAGATTGCTCCTAACTGATCTTTTCAAAACTCTCAATGAAAGACAATCTAGCTTGCATCCTTTCAATGTGTTTTAAGCAGATTGGTGTCCCTTCAGTTGGTTGATCTCATACATTTCTCATACATGCACCTCTACATGCTGGAAATGGGCCAAGACAGAAACATCTGGTATTCTGAGAAGCAAAGGAACAGAGCAAAATTTAGACTGCCTGCAAGATAATCCTCCTGGTGCTGCTCCACAAGAACTCCAGGAGGTTAAAAAAGTATCACTGCCAAAGATCTTTGCTTGGTACTGAACTGCATATAACAAAACAGATTTGTGAAAAAAGGGGGATGATGAATGGCCAAGTATATATCGATTCCCTCTACATCCAGTTTAGCTTCTGGAGCTTAATGATACTGCAAGTACCCAACTAATCCCACAAGATATTTGGTCGATTCAGATAGATACAAGCAAGCAGGGCCTGCCAGGTACTGTCCCAGTCACCCTCTGGGAGATTCAGAGAATTTCAAGAGTTGGTAGAAAGTAAGATTTACTAAAAAACCTTGCTCCTCTCTCCAAAACAAATCTCTTTTCAAAATACCAAAAGCCCATTCCTCTGATCTGTCTCCAAGGATTTGTAATTTTAAGCCATTTCCACAAGCTAAAGGGGCAAGGTGAAGTATACAAAACAGAAAATTAGTCCAGATAGTTAATGAACACAAGTGTGCTGACAGTCTTAACAAACTGTCCAAATCAAAGCAGACACCAGAATGCCATTTAAAACACATAGGTATACATCCACCTGAACAGCTGGTACCTGTACCTCTGGAGTCACACCTTTCAGAAAAGGAATTCAAACTCCCTGAAGTGTGATTGCACCACCTTGAGCATCAGGAACCATTGGAAAATTTGGGTTTTTCTTGCAAAATTCTAAACTGGGAGTCAGCACTGAAGAACCAAAGCATTCAAGGATGCCGAGATCTGGGGCTGCAGTTTGGACCCCTATGTAATCCAACCAGCTAAGCCCGAGCAGTACGAATACAGCAGAGAATACGTACCCGGAAATGAAAAATCCCAGCGTAATCATCCTGGAATCCTTGGTCCTTTGGTAAAACATTTTCCAAAAATTGCTTCTGCAGTGTCAGAGAGCCGAGGGCAGCCAGCATCCAGCAGTCACCTCAAGGGAGGGAAGAATCCAGTGCATTCAGTCAGTTACTCACGGTCAGGGACCATAACTAACTCTTTAGGAGAGTGGACTTTAACATCTAAGACATCTGAGAACCAGTTTGTTAAATGAAACTAATGTTGTTTTGTCTCCCTTCTCTCCCCCAAAATGCTGAAACACTACCCAGTATTCACCAGCAACACCCCCTGGGAACCCTCATGCCACCCAGCCATCTTTTTCTACTTTCATGCTCCTCCTATTTTTTGTGGTCATGTTGCGACTTGCAGTCTAGAACACTGTTCAGGAAATCTTCAAACCTTTCAGTGCGGTGAGAAATGGGAAGACATTTCTTTCTATATGGGAGCAGAGCTGCTCCCAAAGACAAACATGGTTATGGGCCAGGAGAAAAAGATGGAACGAATACAAGGTGTAGATGCATGTCTAGGTACGTATCAGAGAAGATGGACAGAAATATCGATAGAAAAGAAAACACTGAGAGTCACCAGGTGGAGACAGGATGAAAATTAAATTCAGTTTTACGCATGTTGGAGCTATGCTTACTTACCCCAGAACTGTGTTTGACCTTTGTACTTGAAACATCTGCTTGATCTCAGTTGGACCTCCCTTTCTATGCTTGTCCTTATATACATAGAGGGCAGGTGCTGTATATAAGTAACAGGGATTAGACCTGCTGCATTTGGGAATCCTGCAATAAGTTGTGTGTGAACTTGTATGAGTTTGAATTGACCTGCACTAATCGTTTACTGCAGCTATCATGGTCCATGTCTTCCCACCAAGCACTCAGAACATAGCAAAGCAATCACAGGTTATTACTTTGTGCCAATCTTTTCCAAAATGGGAATATGACCTTACCTATTTCTCCTTGCATGATATCAAATCTGCTAACTCCATCTACGATCAAATAAGGATTTCTCTGAAGTTCCTGGAAGAAAGAAAATGCAAGGAGCAGCGTGGGTACACAGCCTTTGCCAGCAGCGTGTTCCTGCCCCTTGAAGACCTTTGTTTGCCTACCTTTTCCACAGCTGAAAACTATTTCTCTTGAGCCCTGATGTTTTGTTGCCTGCCACCAACAAAATGAGGAGATACTCAGGCATCTCTTCTTTAGGCTGCTCAGCTGTTCCTAGGGATGGGGACTTGTAGCTGGGTGCTCACTGAGCTTTCATTTGGGTTTCTCTAATGTAACCAACACCTTTCAGAGAGGGCTCTGAGCCTGCCTGCAAAATCATGCGGTTTCCTGGGGGACAGTAGGGCAGAGACACAGAGATTTCCAAGCAAAGTGGAGCAGGGTCTGTACTGGAGCAGGGTCAGCTCAGCTCTGGGTCTGGGAATGTTTTACTCTCTAAGCCTTTCATGTTTCCATGTAGGACTAATACAGATCGGCCTGGAAGGCTTTTCACCACTTCTGGTGAGGAAACTATAGAAAGAGGGCTTAATCTCTGGTTGCAAAATCCCACAGGCCTGGCTGACTTATTTTTAATTCAGGGAGAATTTTCTTTGCATTCCTGGAGAGTCTTGCTTGGGCAGTGAAGGGGAAACACTTCAGAGCTTGGCCTTGCACTCAGAAATGTGAACCGTTCTCCCACCTGCATCTGCTATTGGTCTGGGATATCTGAGTGTTCAGGTAGGAATGGCCCGAGCATCCCCTGTGAGTAATCCTTGGCACATCCCAACTGGGTAAGGCTTTGTTTTGAAAGAGCAATCAGCCTTAAATAGGAAAGTCACCGTGCACCTAAGAAAATTAAGATAAAAGGGAGAAAAAACATCTGAGTAAGAAAAATAATACAGCAGCTCTTTCTTAAGCAGGCCCTGGCATTTCTTCTCCCCAATTGATTTGACACGCTGCACAAAAACGAGACCAGTGCACAACGTGACTCGCACGGTTGCGTGAGCTCAGCATTAGCAAACACTGTCAGTTTTCTGAAATGGCTTCACGGCGATCAAACCCCTCTAAGAAGTTTCCCTGTCAGGACAAGATGCAACACAACATTGCTGCTCCAGGCCGGCAGACAGATCATGCTCCCAGAGCGCCGCTGACCAGGAGAAGCAGCCTGCACACACATCTTCCTTGACAGATGCTTTCATGCAGCCATCCACACCTACCCCAGGACTTCGGGGATTTGCAGTAAGAGATTTACCCACAGCATGGGAGCAAGCCTAAGACGTGGTGGTCACCAGCAGCAGATCTCAGTCCTCCTCCCCTCCCCTCTACATCTGTCCCAGCTTTATCTCCTCCCTGCCTCCATTTCTCTGTCAGCAGTTTGCCTCTCTACCCACTCCCTCAAATGAATCCAAAGCCTCCCTTGAATCCAAAGCCTCCTACAAGCAGGAAAGAGTAACTTGCATGACAAGGCTCTGAATGTGGCCTGTGCCTTTGTGTCTGTCTGACTTGCCAATAGTCATCCCAGAAAACCAACAGCATAAAGGAATGGGTATTTTTGTTCCCCCATCATTTCTGAGGCTGTTGAAGTCTTAGTTGCTCCAGGTTAGGGTGGCTGGGCTCTGATGGATGTGCTACAGTGCATAGCTCCCATGGGGTAACCACCATATAGAAACACAAGCCTGAAACTAATTGGAAGGCATCTGCATCTCTTATGGGATTCCCAAGGAAAGGGCTGATGCTCTGCTCTGTGCTGAGACGATAAAGCTGTTAAGTGCCCTGTGGATCCTGAGAGCCTGTTACAGAGGCCACTAGGTGCCTCAGAAGATACCCTATTGCCCACCAAGATGCTCAACTCCCCAGTAAGCAAATGGGGATGAGTTGAATTGTTAAGCAGGTTCCTTGCTGAGAGAAACCAGTAATTTAATCTAAAAACACAAAAGACATGATCTGAAGCCAGCCCCAGCCAACATGCCTTGACTGTGCATACAGATGATTTTGTGGCTATCCGAGAGAACAAGAAGTCAAACACTCTTACTTGTGATCCCCACCCACAACACACTAAGCTCTGCTTTGTGCCAGTTTTGGCTGGGGTAGCATTAATTTTCTTCACAGTAACTAGTATGGGCCTATGTTTTGGATCTGTGCTGGAAACAACATCGATAATTCAGGGATGTTTTCGTTACTGCTGAGCAGTGCTTACACAGAGTCAAAGCTGCTTCTGCTCCTCACACCACCCCACCAGTGAGTAGGCTGGGGGTGCACAAGAAGTTGGGAGGAGACACAGCCAGGACAGCTGACTCCAACTGACCAAAGAGATATTCCACACCATATGACATCATGCTCAGCAATAATCTAGGGGGAAGGCTGGCTGAGGGGATGCTGCTCAGGGACTGGCTGGGCATCGGTCGGTTGGTGGTGAGCAATTGTTTTCATTTCCATCCCTTGTCTTTCTTGGGTTTTATTTCTCTCTCTTTGTTATTTCCCTTTTCATTACATCATCATCTTTATTATTATTATTACTTCTATTATTTCTATTACTTCTATTATTTCTATTATTAAACTGTTATTATCTCAACCCACTAGTTTTCTCACTTTTACCCTTCGAGTTCTCTTCCCTCCAATCCTACGAGGGGGAGTGAGCGAGCGGCTGTGTGGTGCTTAGTTGCTGGCTGAGGTTAAACCACGACAGCTTCCAGTGGGGTGTACTCCCCACAGACTTGGAGGGCAGTAACTGGAAAGCAACACAGAGCATGTGACCAGCCCTGGGAAGCTCAGCAGCTGTCCCTCTGCAGAAACCACGCAACAAACGCAAGATGAATTCCCGCGGGGCTGACAGCAGTCCTCCTTGCTGCGTGTGCTGTGGCCAGAAACAGGGAGGCAGATTTTAACAAGAGGTTTGTGCTTCCGAGTGTAGCCACCCCTCTGTGGGCCTTAAGGAAAAGAGGCAGCATGGACACACTTCAAAAGGACGCAGCGCACAGAGCATGAGCCCTTTGCATAGCCTTGGGTGTGAGCCAAGGAAGGGCAGGGGACAGGCAGAAGCTGAAGCAAAGGCAGGAGGGGGCAGTGGTGGGGAATTGCAAGACCAGATAGTCAGAAGAGCTCCCGGAAAAGTGTGGCCCCTGAAGTCAGTGGTGGAATGGCTGTTCCCTTGAAGGATGCTGTGTGGAGCCTGAAATAAGCACAGAGGGTTTCTGATAGATCTTAGAGAGGACATAATTGTGACGGGTGCAGTGCTTTGGAAATCTGCATCTTCTCAACCAGAAGGAAGGGGAGGAAAGGGAGTCTCCAATTAGCTCCTCCTCCTTCACAGGCAAGAATACAGCAGTCATAAAACGCCAGAAATGACTTTATTATTGCAAAACACAGCTATGCACATAGTTACCACTACACAAAGTGTGCAAGCCTCACTATTTGCTAGTGCCTCAACTGCATGACAAATAGAGAAACTGCAGGTTTATCTGTAAGTCTGTCCAGAAATAGTGCCCTGTTTCACTGAGAAATTATGATGAAGCTTTGTGGCATTTTCCTCAAGACTTTTCAGTTTTAGCTGGAGGGGGAAAGAAGAGGGAGCTTAAGGAGGCACGTGGTCTCTTCTCAGAGTATTTATGAGTCCAGCAGTGAAGGCAACCATATGGGCTGCAAGTCAAGCGCTCTGCCTGGACTCATCCCCGCAGGACAAAGCTATCATCACTTGCTTTCCCTGGCCCACTAAAGACTTCATTAAGTATTCAAACTAAGAGAAGTTCAAGTTCAAACCAGTTCATCCTCTAGAGAATGGTCTTACCACAGAAGTCTTTCCTATCCAAAGGGCAAGACAGAAAATTAATTTGAGAGGTGGAAGGAGAGCACCCTGTACATGCATTTGTCTTGAAATTTCTTTTCACAATTGCTCAGCATTTTTGTGGAAGAGCGAGTCCCCAGAAGAAGCTGGGGTGAGTAGTATAGACGTAGGCCATATGCAGACATATGTAAAGAACTCAGTCAGACATTTCTGTGGAAAATTGGAAGCCCGAGGTGGAATTTCACAGGCAGCGTAAGCCAGTCTGACTGCAGGCTGCTGCTCAGTACCGTGGTCTGGCTGTGGCCACTTTTCCACAGATCTCCCTGCTGACCCCGCATGATCCCGAGTGCAGGCACAAGGCTGCTGAGGGCTCAGAGGCAGGAGAAGACTCTTTGCAGAACCACCTCCCAGTCAGTTCACCTTAACCCTACAGTAAAATCCCAGCCCTGCTTCTTTTCCTGCCACAACACTGCATCTTTCCTTTTAGCTGTACTCGCGTTGCTCCCTCCTGCTCCAGCTTCGCCTTCCTGACATATCCTGCTGCCGTGAGCCACAGTGCTTCCCGTTCAACACACACCAATTAAGGAAAATAAAACGGCTGCTATTGATTGAAGTTAAACCCTGTTCTCAGCTGGACAAATCTTAATTCAGCATCACTGCTGTGCCTGTAATAGCGTTGCTCTGGATTAAAAAGCAAACGTGGTATTGCAGCTCCCTGGGCTGCGGGCATTGCCTAGCAGTGTGCTGAGGAGGGGTCAGGCACACCACTGTCCCGCATCCCGTAACCACAGGAAACCTCCACAAAATAGCTAACACAGAAATAAGCCAGCTGGAGTAATGAGGTAGGGCAGAACAAAGGATGAGCTGCGCTGGGTCACGCTGAAGTTCTGCCTGTTGCAATGACTTACCTCTGACAGCTTGGAGAGGGAGCAGGATAACCATGCAAGCCAAAACTAGTGCTCCTCCTGCATGTACCCTCCCGCTCTCCATAACTTGGGGGCTAAAGGACTTCCTAGGCTGGAGGCTTTATCCAGTTTTGTGTTTATTAGGTCTTGTGGTAATCAGGAATGTATTTCCTTGAATCTGCCTAATCTTAGTCACTTAAATAACCAGATACTGTATGACTCGGAGATGGAGGCTAAGAGATTATTAGGACCAAGACGCCAGTTTTGTCACAGGTACATTTGCAGCCAATTCTTTTTAATGTCAGAGGGAGCTAATGGTGGAGGCTGAGAAAAATATAGGCATAAATTAAATTGGCCATGCTCCGTCAGCAGGATGTAACTACGCTTAATTTCTGGGAGATGCATTCAGGTAAGAAACAATCTCCCTTGGGGAAATCATAAGTATCTCTTTGCTGAGTAGTTTAGGTAGCTTCAACAGCTGGGATCATGTATCCTTACAGTTAGCATTGCAATGTCCTAAGAACAAAGAGTTTATGAACATTTCTGCACAGGTGAAAGGTGCCTAACTGAAAAACTTCAGGAATGGGCCACTTCGACTCCTAACACTGCAGCCTTCCCTCTTCCTCCCCGGGGACCAACTCCCAGAGGCAACTGGATGCAGCACTGGCCCTTCAGGACATTTGAAATGCAAATACAGTTTTATTTACTTCCTGACCCTTGGCTCAAAATATCTGCAGCTCTATAAACGAAAAGCAACCACTGCTATTTAGCAACTTCTTCTGCCCCTGCTTCATTCTACCCGGAGAGGGAGGCCACGCTTTGACATCACCATGACACAGCATGGGTGTGGTGGTGATGTTTGAGAACTTCAGGTTTGGCTCTTCAGGCAGTTGGCACCATTGCCCTTCATCTTGCATCCTGTCGAGCAGGACAAAGCCTGGCTGGTCAGGAAATGGCTACAGGTGGAAATTTTGGTCAAACTGAGGGGAAAAATTAAATGGAGCCTTCTTCAGCACTGACACCCTGGGTTTCTGTTCCAGACAAGCCAGCTGACACAACAGTCTCAACTTTTGTCCCTTGAGTATGTCGCAGAAGAGCAGCTGGTGATGCTGCCTTAACCTCTATAATAGAAGAAAAGGCTTTTCAATGTTTGTGTCATGAACCCTGGGCCATGACTGTACAGTTTAATTTTTCGGAGAGTTCTGGCAAAGGCAATGACTTTTCATCCCAATCCTTCCTGAAAAAACTCTGGAAAATTGTTGGAAGCGATTGGTTTCAGCCAATCTGGTGGGGTGATGCTAGAAACATGTGTAGTGATTGCTGAAAAAAAAAAATCTTCAAAAGGGAAGCGCTGGGAAGGAGAAGACCTCTGCAAATTTTTGAAACCAATTCCACAAAAACTTTAATTCATCAGCTTAATCTTCATGGATTTAGTAAAATGGAAGGGGAATCTCCAACTCCTGCCTCACCTGACAAACTTCAAGCACTAGCAGCAGCAGGTTCTGCTTTTGGCAAGATATGTCAGTCCCTTTGTGCATGAAATAACTCTCAGGGTATTCGAGTAGAGTAGAAGTTCATCCCACACTGCGGTGCCCCAAAATTGGTGGTGTTTGGGTTTCTAAGTCAGTTTGTATGCTTTTGAAATCCTGTGCTTCTCTGCTGTTCCCAAACAGCAAAAACACCACAGTGGTTAGTACTTAACAGAACTGTATCATAACATTTTCTTCCAGTTTATTCATCTTTAAAATGCCACCGAGAGTCCTTTCTAATATTCATGTTTGTCTTTTGTGAGTCTAATGCTTAGTTATCATACCTTTATCTTTCTCAGTCTGGAAATGGTGGCAACTAACTCCTCTCCTTTGCATTTTTTAGTTACTCTTCTAACTATAAACCCCTATGCCAAGAGAGATTATCCCCACCCGCTACAAACCTGTAAGCAGAGTGCTGGTATAAAAAACCACAGCAGCAGCTACATCCTCACTGAACGTAGATTTAAAGAAAGGCTGCCTGAGAAGCCCACATGTTCAGCCAACAGTAGGAGCTCCTCCTGCAGAGGAGAATGATCCCTTTGTAGCAGCTCCACAGAGGACACCCAGACATCTGCACCCAGCACCTCCACACCTACCAAGTGATAAAGCATCGACATAGATTGCCTTTACCTCTGCACACAGAGTTTCTCTGACACTTTCAAGCCCTGCTGCAGCAGTAGGTAGTGAGAAGTTCAAGACTCAGGCCCCATCTCTATCATCACAACACTGCAACCACAGGCCTGTTGGTGCCCAGGCTGCAGCTTCTGCTCCATCTGATACTTCACCACATCGCATTCCTCTTACACCAGGGCTGGGGCTTCCCGCTTTTCCATTTGGGCATCCACATTTAGCAGCTATGCAGGCTCCCTGGGCTAGCCTGCTTCCCTTCTCTGAGCCATGGCTTTCAACATCCGTGCTAGCAGCAGCAGAGGCTGCTGCCCTGCCAAGGGCACCCCACTGCCCAACTC
>NW_010534150.1:0-1265 GCF_000687285.1 Phaethon lepturus | reverse complement strand
GGGGCTCCTGCCATGCCAAGGCCACCACACTGCCAAACTCCAGCATACCCTCATTGCCCTATTTGCATCTGCTGTCCAAATAAACATTTTCTAGTTGTCTTGTCCTGTCTCCACAGTCTCACAGTTACTGTCTCAACACTCTGAGTTGCCTGCAGGGAGATGAACTGGTTTGCTCCAGCCCAGGGAAGCCAAAGGCCCCAGGCACTAGCGGTGCACTCAGCAGAGCCCAACAAAAGGGCAGCGTGTGGCTAATCCAGTAGCTGCACCAGCAAGTAGCAAATGGTGCGCAGCAGTGCTATACTGCGCAGTCTGACCATGGAAAGATTGCCTGAATTAGGCCCTAGGATAAAAAAGCTGAGTATGTAATTTCATCTCCCAATTTAAACATCCATATGCCAGATGATGACAATTACCTATTAAACTACAACTCGGAATCAGCAGACAAACTTCATCTCATGTCATATGAGGAGCGGCTGAGGGAACTGGGGTTGTTTAGTCTGGAGAAGAGGAGGCTGAGGGGAGACCTTATCGCTCTCTACAACTGCCTGAAAGGATGTAGTGAAGTAGGTGTTGGTCTCTTCTCCCAAGTAACTAAAGATAGAACAAGAAGAAATGGCCTCAAGTTGCTCCAGGAGAGGTTTAGATTAGATATTTGGAAAAACTTCTTTACTGAAAGAGTGGTCAAACATTGGAACAGGCTGCCCAGGGAGGTGGTAGAGTCACCATCACTGGAGGTATTCAAAAAACTCGTGGACATGGCACTTCAGGATATAGTTTAGTGGGCATGGTGGTGTTGGGTTGGTGGTTGATAGTTGAGTGGGCATGGTGGTGTTGGGTTGGTGGTTGGACTTAATGATCTTAAAGGTCCTTTCCAACCTTAATGATTCTGCGATTCTATGATCTCGTGCCTTGTCCAGTTACTTTAAAATAGGTATTGCTGAGTCAGTGGCTTGGATTACAAAATTGGAGATCTTTAATGGATGTTGTCTACCTGGACTTCAGCAAAGCCTTTGACACTGTCTCTTCCAACCTTAATGATTCTGCGATTCTATGATCTCGTGCCTTGTCCAGTTACTTTAAAATAGGTATTGCTGAGTCAGTGGCTTGGATTACAAAATTGGAGATCTTTAATGGATGTTGTCTACCTGGACTTCAGCAAAGCCTTTGACACTGTCTCTCACAACATTCTCCTGGAGAAACTGGCGGCTTGTGGCTTGGACGAGTTTACTCTTCGCTGGGTAAAGAACTGGCTGGATGGCCGAGCC
>NW_010534149.1:735-1098 GCF_000687285.1 Phaethon lepturus | reverse complement strand
AGAGAGTCCCAGATTCATCGGGTCCTGCAGCTGAACAGAGGAGGTCCCACCTGGGTCGCCAAATGATTCAACGGAATCCAAACTTTAGAAATTCAAACTTAATATCATCAAAGTGTTATTAAGCAGACATCTTTATTACAGCGCCGGACGCATGGGGGATATCTCCTTCTAACATGCGTGCCTCGTGTTACCAGCATCTGAATTATATAGAGTACATACATTCATATTCATTGAAATTGTTAGCATATTCATGACATTTCCGAGAAATGTTTAACATACATACTCAAATGTCCCTGACGCATGCGCTGTTAAACGAGTCGGTGGTCCTCTGGTGGTCTCTGGTGGGGTTTTGCAGTACTTGAT
>NW_010534149.1:0-660 GCF_000687285.1 Phaethon lepturus | reverse complement strand
AGTTGCTTGGTTAAGATAAAAGAAGTTCTCCACAGTAGTTTATCTTACACAATCCTCGCATACAAAAGGAAATTTACAAAACTCACATTTGATTGATTATACATGTTAAAACCTCCTTCCTTGTCTCAGATCTTTGTTTCAGTTGCCATCGAGGTAGATTCATTGTTTCCTCTAAAATAAAAGAAAAATGTTTTGGTGGGGAAAGCCGAACGGGTTACCCCTTTTATGATGCAGGATAGATCCATCGCATGCTGACTCTGTGTTTTGCACCATCGTTATCAGCAGCTTCCCATGTATATGTGCCACGGGGTTTAGTTAAAGTCATGGGCACAGTGCCAATGGACGGTAGGTTAACCATTACAGGTTGTCCTGGTTGTAATGTCGTAAGGCACCTTTGCTGCTCGGTAGATGGAGCACTGAGCTTAGCCTCTGAAAAGAATGCTCGGCTCTCTGGGCTCCCAGTGGGTCCATACCGATTATTCAATTGTTAAAGTACTCTGGGTTCATTATCCCACCGAGCCTTGTGTGGTTCGAGGCTCCTTTTCAATAGGCCATTAGCTCTTCCTACCATCCCGTTTGATTTGGGATAATATGGGGTGTGGAATACCCATTGAATTTCTCTGTTTTGTCCATTCCTGTACCTCTTTGCATGAGAAATGT
>NW_010534148.1:16774-21500 GCF_000687285.1 Phaethon lepturus | reverse complement strand
GTGGGGCGGGGCTCCCGTGTTGCTTCTCGTCTGCCTGAGGCGTGCCTGGTGGCGACTTTCGGGCGCTCTGACTCCCAAGTCAGGTCACCCCGGAGAAAGCATTATTTTAACTTGTTTTTTGGAGGCAGTCTACCAGTGCTTATACTTGGAAATGCGTAACGCCTGTGGCAGTAAAAGCCTGTTTTGTTTTAAAGCCAAGGAAAATATCCAGGAAATGAAGAAAGAACTTGATTCGCTTTTGCAAACAGCTGAGAAGGCATTTACAGTGGAGCTGCTGAAGATGCCAGTTGCTGTCAGGAAAATGAAAAGAAAAGACTTGCTTAGTAAGCATACATGTCCTCGTATTTGTGAGGGACGCAGACATCGTTACAGCATGATGTGCCCTTGACTAATGTGAGAAAGCCTGTAAACTTGGTGACTTTTATGAAAAAGTTTGCTCTGTCTGCTGAATCTTTTAAGTTAGTCGGCTGTGGTATTACGCCGCAGATGCTCAGTAAGCGCTCTTGTTCTAGTAGACTGACCTATGTAACCCAGCGTATAGAATTAGTAGGTATCAGTGTATAGAGTCCAGAGCCACCCTTTATGTGCGCTCTGAAGTCATATTTAAAGCCTGAAGAAACAAGAAATAATTACAAGTCTGGTATTTTCTATGCATAAAACCGTAAGCATTTCTTTCCATCTGAATCTGTTCATCCTAGCCACAGAGATTATTTTGTCTTTCTGCTGAACCTTTCTCATAGAGTTGTTTACCTGTGATGATGAGTGAACAAGTTTAATTTTAATCTCACGTTTATACAACAGTTTAAGCTGTGGTGTATAGCCAGCATCAGATGCATATTCTGGTGAGAACTGATGTATTTGGAATCTACCTTGCAGCTGGAAATTGCAGGGGCTGCACAAACATCAAACCTAAGACTCTCGAAGAACCTGAGTTTACTGTAAGCCTTTGCTGAATATGTATTTCAATGTCTTCCTTGAAAACTTCAGCCTAAAAGCATCAGCTTGTAGCAGTGCAACGTATGGGGGGTTTTCTTTGAATTCAGGTTATATACTGTGTGAGTATGCTTAGTATCCTTTCAAAGATTCAACATATGGAAATGGCCTAAGATTTTCACTGTTGTTTTGTAGGAGTGACGATCCTACAAGACTTGAATCTTGTTGAAATGCAACATAATGCTAATGGAGGTTAACTATTTAAACAACTGTAATCCTGAATTACTTGTTCAGCTTCGTGGCACATAAGATACGAACCTGCAAGTGATAATTATGCAAGTAATAGTATATAAACAAGTTATACTTTCTTGAGTTACAGATTTGCGAGGAGGGAAGGAAGTGGCTCTTGCTGCTGCAGTGGTAAGTGTGTGTTTTCAAATTTTATCACAGCTTAAAGAATAGAAGTCTTCTCTCCCTGCTGTAAACATTTGAGACAAATAATTTTTTTTGGCTGTTTGTTTAAAGGGAAGATAATATGAAAAGGCTAGACAGACAGACAGGGTGCAGATATGAACATGACCTAAAGCTTTAGGGTCATCTGCAGGCAGAAATCATAGAACCATAGAATAGTTTGGTTGGGAATGGACCTTTAAAGGTCATCTAGTCCAAGCCCCCTGCAACAAGCAGGGCCATCTTCAACAGGTTGCTCAGAGCCCCGTTGTTTCCAGTGTTGTTGACCGTGAATATTTCCAGGGTTGGGGCATCTGCCACCTCTCTGGGCAACCTATGCCAGTGTTTCACTGCTTTCATTGTGAAAATTTTTTCTTTAGATCTAGCCTAAATCTACCCTCTTTTAGTTTAAAACCATTACTCCTTGTCATATCATTACAGGCCTTGCTAAAATGTCTGTCCCCATCTTCTTTATAAGCCCCCTTTAAGTACTGAAAGGCTACAATAACATCTCCCCGGAGCCTTCTCTTCTGAAAAAATAAGCCGGTGTTTAGGCAATCCCACTTCTGTCACTTTCTTTTATGCCCTTTTAGTTCACTGCCTTTTGTAGGATAATACGCAATTTACTGGGCAAAATCTCTTGACTTTCCCTTGTTGGATAAATGATTTTTAGACCGATTGCTGCCTAGAAGACATACCAAATCCAAAACCGGTGAGGACCAACAGCAAAAAAGGCAAGTCAATCCATTAATATATAGCTTGGTTCTTAAATGTTCTTTTTTTTTATTGGTGTGAACTGAGAATTTGTAAAGTGAACATTAAGCCTGAAGGATACAAGAGGGAAAAGTGTGTAACTAGAAGTATAATGTACAGGTCCCCCCAGTATTTTGTGTGGAGGGTTATGAGCTATGCTACTGTTGAAGTACTTCAAAACATGAAACAAAAGTTACTGCCCTTTGGCTTTATCACTGAAAATGGCAAGAAGAGACAGATTTAAGTGACTTGTCAGTGCTTTACAGTATAGCGGAATAGCTATGAAAGTCACCCCTATTTTCTCATCGGTTCCCCTTTGACCTCCTGCCCATGAGGTGTGTAAGGAAAGTAGCATTTCTCTTCATACTCCAAAATAGGCGCTAAGAAGGACGCTACCAGAAAACCTATTTTGTCGGGGGGTTGAAGGATTATGTAGTGTCTTTTACCTGTCCCGTGTGTCACAGTGTCAGTGATGAGCACACATAGTTTGCTTTGAACTCTGGCCCAGGTGAATGACCATCAGATAGCAGAACTGGTACATAGCTGTCAGTGGGTAAATAGGCTTCAAATAAATGACTTTGAAGTGGTGTTTTGTGCTCTTCATGACATTTTTATTTTCCTTCTCTTTCTAATATATTTCTAGTTAAGGTAACTACAATTGTTGAATATGAAGATGCCAAGCATATTTCTGCTAAGAAAATAACTAAAAAAGTAAGTTTATTCTGAACAAACAACATCAGGGTTTAATCACTTCTGACCTACTATGAACCCTGCTAGATCCACAACCGGTCAAGCCAGTGGCCTACTGTTTGTTTGAAATATCAGTTGGTTTAAATTCAACATATTTTAAGTTAAGCAAGGCTAAACTGTGTAGTAAATTAATTTCATAATGAAATATGGTATCTGTACTTCTGGTAACTCATTCACACAGACTTGAAAATAGTGGCATAGTCATTCTGTCTTGACTTGCCAATAAGTCTTGATGGTTTGAGGAAACATTTTTTTGTCTAAACTTATTAAAAAACCCTCAACTTCATGTTTCAATACATGCTTTTCTATATTTGAATGACTTGTGCATTTTTGTCCACCTTGATCTCTAAACCAAATAGCACAGGTGTATTAATTTTAACACCTCAGTTTGTGCAATGCAGTGCCTCAGCCAGACAGTGAAGTATGTAGCAAGATGACAACAATGACAAAAAGATTATATGCAGAGTTACAGGCATTAATTATGAGGGCTTACAAGTTGGGCGGGTGTATGTGGTTGTTTGTACAGAATTTCAGTACGAACAAATACGTTTGGGCATTATGAAACTTTTAGTTTGGAATGCATATTTGCTATTTTATTTGTATGTGGAGCTATATAAAAGGCAGCACTATGGGACTTAACTGTTCTTTTTCAACTGGGAATTCTTACAGTATTGTTCCCTGGAAATAGCTATAATTTTGGCTTAAAATGCCACTTCTTTTAACTGTGGTCTTACATATACATTTTCAGGTTTCCAAAACAAAGTCCTTGGTTTCATTGGCCTCTGGTTTAAATAGCAAGCTGAACCCTCTTTCTAGGTAAGACTGATCTGCAGTAGTTTATTTAACTTACTTGAACTGGTAACGCTGAATAAAACTCTGTTTCAGATAAAGTAGCTGAGATTTGAGGACAACAGAAATACATCTAATAAGATGTCTTCCATAACCTGAACCAGATGCATTGTAGTGATGTGAACCCTGAACAAAAAAGCACCTCTAGCTGATGAAGGGATGTAGTTATATCTCTCACTCACTGAATGCGGCACAGTTCTGAATCCCTGTAGTCGGTATAGATTTCCAAACAATGCTTTAGTTGGAAAGTTTTGGAATAATGGAATATTATATCATTGGCATTATAATGGAATAATAATTGGAATAATGGAAGAGAGGGTATAAGGGAAACATCTTTGTTGCTCTGCTGGGACTAACAAATTGTTTTGTAATAATTTTGCCCTCATACATAGCTGAAAGGAAGGTGTCATTAGCAGGAAAATACACACTTGCAAAAACACATTAGAGCTACTTACAGTCATGATGGACCAAATTCAAATCTCACTATAAGATCTAATGAATTAAAAAATGGGATATCTGCATGAAAATTTTTTTGAGAAGCCCTTGCTATACTTATGGCTCCAGTGTGCATACTTGTATCCGCTGGCACTGATTTTGATACATTCAAATTGTCTTCAGAGAAATGCAATTTAAATAATGAATCAGTGATTAATGTGCCTAAAAAAATTGCAAGAAGTCTTAGTGAGGTTTAATTACTTTCTGGAATTGGGATTGTAGAATTTTGGGCTCAACAAAATCAAACTAGAGAAGGCTGCTTTGCCTGGGGAGGTCTTAACTTTTCAGTCTTTGAACGTTGCTGTTATTCAAGTATACTAACACTGGGCCAAAAACACATGCCCTTAAAATATCTCCAAAATGTATGTGAGAAGGGAGATGAGGAAAGAATGAGGTAAACTTCTGTCATCAAGATTTCTGTGAACTGACTTAAATCCAAAACTGGAAAAAAAAATTGTTCTCTGGATTCAGGTCAACCACAGAGGACAAATATCCT
>NW_010534148.1:9974-16743 GCF_000687285.1 Phaethon lepturus | reverse complement strand
CTGCTGCAAGAGAAACTTCCCAAGAAACTTTCTCCACACTCAGATAGAAAGCTGTGGATGCTCCCTTATTATACCCAACTTGGGTATTGCAGCCCTTTTTTACCTGCTAACATAAATTATCCTTTCGCTCCCCTATGGTGTTAGGTCCCATAATACCATATTTACCTCAGGAGGGCTTCTTCACATGTATATGCACTACATATCTTGTCATGGACCACTTAAATATTCTTTAATACACCAGCTGTCTATCTTCATCCTAGCTAAAACTCTACAGTAGATGAGGAGGTAATAAAAAAATAAAATAAAATTTAAAAAAAACAACACCCAAACCCAAACAAAACCAACAACCGCTTTTTTTTTAGGTCTGTTCACTCTTCCGCAAGTGTGGCTGAGGCCATTAAGCCTCTTACTTCTGATTGCAGTGCCACAAATTTCAAAGCCACGCCAAAGGTATCTAAAAGGTAAGGGTTTTTCAGCTTGTTCTTAACAAATAATTTTGTTAAATACCAAGACACTATATATCTACATTAGTAGATACTATATGTCTACATTAGTAGACTAATAGACTAATCTACTAGTAGTAGATTAGTAGACACTATATATCTACATTAGTATCAATCAAGATATTAATCAATCATCATCCATCTGCCACTAAATTTGGTAGCAGGGATGTGAACCACCTCCTTGCTTTGATTGTGGGTGTTATCTTATGTTCTTATGGAGGTGCAGGATTTGGTATCATAACGAAGCCAGTTGAAAAAACTGCAACAGATTCAGAGTATAAGTTCTACTCCAACCCAGTTATTTGAAGGTATAGGTTACAGCTTAAACCAATTCGCAGAGCCCAAGCTTGCTTAAAATGTCACAACTACCGTTTTTAAAAAAAAAAAAAAAAAACAAAAAAAAACAACCAAACACAAAACCACCAAACCCCCAAAGAATCTCAAGCAAATAAATTGACAATCAATTCTTTGCACATTGAACAGTTAAGGGGTTTAGTTGTTATCATTCTCCATACACTACAGAGTTTGGGTTTGGCAGAAGTCATCAGCTGAAGTGAGGGGGTAAACAACTTAACTTGAATGAGTCATGAAACCAGCAAGTGGCTTGGTTTCACCTTGGCCTGCTGTAAATTTCAGAGGCTTTTTTCCTTGCAGAAGATACCCAAATCTCACATTTTTTTAAAGCGGAATAAGAACAATTGTATGATGAAAGAAGCTTAGGAATTTTGTATGGCGTAAGGCACGCCCTGAACCTCTGAGCTAGCAGCTTTGGTATTTCTTGATCTCTTTCTGTAGCAGAGATACAGCACACACCTTGTCTTAAGCCCTGAGACATGCAGTTTCGTCTTTCCAAAACCATAAGCATTCACTGTTGATATTGGAGAGTGGATATTCTTGTTACTGAGTGGTCCAAATGTCAGCTTGCTCACTGGCATGTAACACAGGCTTAGAAGGTCAGTGGAGTGTTTCAGGGTTATAAAATGTTACCTAGTGGTGCTAGTAAATGCTGCTGATGGTTCGATTTCCTGTTCTGGCAGAACTGAAATAATTAAACATGCCTTTCTGTTAGGTATGTTTGCTACTACTTGCATGTGCTTCATGCTTGAAAATTCCCTGCAGAGCATATGAAGTTAACCTCAGAGTAGCAATTTTATTGTATTCTAGTGCTGGACTACAACAGACTGTCTCAAGAACTGTACCTACCAGGGGAAGAGTTCAAGGCATGTTACTAAGAAGTAAATCAGTTCCCCAGGACAAAACTGTTCCATTTGTAAACATTCCCCTGGCTGATGGACAGGTATCAAACTTTTTTAAAAAAAACCTTTTCACCTTACAGTAGTTGATAAACTGTGAATAGTCTGACACTGATAACTCTTGCTGTCCCTAAATGCGTTGCTGCTAAGCAAAAGGAAAAATATTTAGTAAAGTAACTGCAGTGTAGCAGGCAAGCACATGATTTTCAGAAAAGCTGGACATGCAAGTAAAAACTTTCAGAATAATTTTTATCTTAAAACTGTTTCTCCATGTTTAGACTCTCTGTACAGCTGCTGGAGACCTCCATAATATTGATGTACAACTACTAAATCAAGATACAGTACAGCATATTCATAACTTAGTGGTAAGCTTAACCTTATAAATAGGCTTACATGTAAATACTTGGACACGTAGTCTCAGGCTTTCATGTGAGATACTGTCATGAATGCAAATTCTAAGTGCTTTAACTCCTCTGAGGATAAGCTGAAATTGGTTGGCATAAATTGGAGGAATAGGGCAAGGGAGGAGCAGAGATGGGAGAACTGCTGAACACAGATAATGTGTAAAAGTAAAGGCACTTAAATAAGCATGCGCAATTTGGTAACTGCCTGGGGGACAACAGAAGCATGAACTCTTCCTCCTAGATTGCTCCGCTGTCTCTCCCACCACATGAGCAAACTGCCATTCTCTATCTCATATTCACAAAGACTTACAAAGCTATAGCTAAGTTTTGATTCTTGTTATAATCTCCCCATTATTCTGGGTCCCTTGCTGAGTAAAAACTATACTCTTGTTAATTCTCTGCTGCAATTGAACAGTAACTGCCTTACCTTTGGTTCAGGGAAGTAAATTGTTTTGAAGCAGAATAAAGTTGAACAGAATTTTGTAGCACATAGTGCCTGACTCTTCTGAAGGTGAGGGTAGCTGGGCTTTTGGATGAAGTAAAAGTAGTAAAATTCTATCTAGACAAAAAATATTAATCAGTTTACAGTCTTGCAGGTATTTAGACTTGAATGCAGCTATACAAGTTCTGCTATAGGTCTGGAAGCTGTTTTGTGCTTTATGACACAGACTTGCCTCTGTAGGTAGAGAATGGGGGAGCACTTGCCCACTGCTTGCTTTAGCAGTAGTGACGTTTCTTTCTTCCAAGTTTTGCTGGGTAACTTAACTAAAATGACTTTTTCTCCCCTTAGAGTGAGCTGACTGTACTATGTGGAAAAGCAACAGCTAAACCAAGTTAATGGAACTGTGTTGTGACTACAGAATATCTACGATAGCTCTTGCGTGCTGCCTCTGAAGTGTTTAGCAAATGCCTATAATGTCTTAATAAAGCTGTATACTGCCCAGTAAATGTTTTTATATAAAAGCTTACAATGTGATGTGTATTATTAAATTCCTGTTATGTCTGTAAAGGATACAAAACCAGAAGAAAGTAATCTACTTTTCCACCTCCTTTATAAAAGGCTTATCTAACATGTAACCTTAGAGTTCACAGTAAAATGAACAGTAGTAGGTTGTATGTAAGAAACAGGTTTTAACTCTGATATTCTAAATAGGACATTCCTTTTATGTAACTATTCATAAGCCTAGAGCTCTTTAATGGCATTCTTCCATGCATGCCACAAGCAGAACGTAGTGTTGATTTACTACTCAGGTTTTGTCTTCCTGCTATCAATCTCCTTGAAACTCTGAAATTAAGATGAAGTTTCTAAATTCTTGAATAGCATTTTAAGGCATGTAACTTTAGTTCTATGGTGGCATATATGAATCTCACACAGGAATAAAACTTACTTCCAGTCTTGTGCTGTGACACGACAGTACTATGTATGACAGGGACTAATGCAGACACTGTATTTTGTGATGTCAACTCAATTTTTCCTAGTACTTCTGTACTTTTGAGTAACTTATAGGAAAGCCTTTTAACATCTTCCCAGGTACAGATGCCAGTCCAGCAGTTGCTCTGCTGTAGGTGCTCTGTTATTTTCAGAACTTGTTGAGGATGGACTGGGCTTTTACACTGCTGTTGGCGATTTCACTCTGGTAAAGGATGGTATTAACATTAGTTTAAGAATGAAATCCAGATCAGTATTTCTTCTGTTCTGCTTCCACCCTTGCTTCACTTCAGGATACACAGGTCACAAGTTTCAAATAAGAAAAAAAAAAGAAAGCTTTCCAAGGCAGGCAAGACAAAACTGGTAAAGAACATGAAGTTAAAACATTACCAAACCTAGATTAAAACTGTGCTCTCACCAGAAAATACAGTAATAAACATCTCATTCAGAGAGAACAGTTTTTTTCTGTTTACAGAACATTCACAAGTAGTTCTGTAACTCAGTAGTTTAACCTGAATTAACATCCATTTTCCCTTAAGTTGATAAAAGCATCACATCAATGTGGTGTCAGCTTGTGATGATAATATATAATAATTATAATAATATATAATTAATTATAATATGATATATAATAGTATTAACTGTAGTTGTATATTACTTGCAACTTAAATATTGAAACCAAGACAGTGTAGACTGAAGTTTTTCTATACTACAACTATGTAAAGGGATATCCTCTTAGTAGAACAGGAAATGCATATAAGGGCAACTCTGAAGAAGTCACCACTCATTGAAAGATGCTGCAAGTTAATGCAAGCTCAGGACCATAACAGAACTAGACTAACACTACATACAGTGACCAACTTCCCCTTCACTTCAGCATGCTATCCAAAAAGTTACTGTGAATCCCTTTTTCTATCCCTCTCAAAAAAGCAATTTGAAAGCAAGGAGATAAAAAGTTTAGAGTGCATATTGTCTTCCAAGGAGGTAAATCCTAAAGCTACTATTTAAAAACAGAAGACAGGCATTTTAATTGTGTAAGCATTACAGGTTAAGATAACTGACTTCTTGGAGAAACAGATGAGGAAAAAGCATCAGTATGAAACCATGGCTTCATGAAAAGCAACCTCAAATTTTAATAAATGAAAAGCAAAAGATGCACTAGGTGAGAATGCCACAGCATGATAAGTCAATACTGAAATACAGGTCAAACAGTGTTCTTGCTTCAGTTTTAAAGTCTGTAACAAGGATGTTCAGCAACACTCAAACACCAGTGCCTACCCAAGCACATGGAAACCCTTGCAGTTTGTTGCTCCAACCTCATTGGCAAAGTGCCAGCAACTATTTGAGCAATAATTAAACAAGTCACACTTCACATTTGTAAAGAAAAGTAGAGGCATCTTTCAACTCCCTCACTTCAACAGGGAGACAAACCTCACTATAGAGAAGCAGCTTACAACCAAAGTTCATGCACAGCTCCTTAACACTGTAACAAAACGCTTAGAGAACTAACTGTACCTGATAATTATTTAAGGTCACATTTTTGCTTTGCTGTGGTATGTTTACCAATTAAAAGCATATACAAAGGAACAGAACTGAAACTGGAGGACTTAATGTCTTAATTAAAACAGAAAGTGCAATCTACTGGAAAAGTAACAAAACCATCTACATGTAGTATGTTTCCAGATCAAAAATTTGTGTCAAGTACAATACTCTCAATTGCTTTACAAATTGTGTTAATGCAACTAGAAGTTGCCAGGCATAATGCTTATTTTTACAATGATTTTTTTTAAAACTGGAAACATTTCTCTAGGAAGTCAGGCTGAATCAGGCTTTGAATTGCATTCAAAGGCCAAGAGAAAGATGCCCTTATTTTGGGATTTAATCATCTCCATTTAAAAGGTTTTATTTTCTGATTGAACTCTTGCTATCCTTGTGTTTTCATCATACAAAGGGGACATGGCTGCAGCCTTCCTCATGCCCATTTAGTCATACCACACTTCAAGAAGAGACTTTTATGTGGCACACAATTGTTATTTAACTGCAACCTAGTCTTAAAGCAGCTTCAGCCTCCCTGTGTTTATAAAATGTCTACCATCTACATAGTCTCTTCATACACAGAATAGTTAAAGCCACTGGAAAAGTAAGAGTTACAAGGCAAAAGAAATATATTATACACCAACTGCTTTTATTTAATTTCAGAAACCGTTCACAAGATGGTAGAAAAAACTTACAACCACTTCTAATTTAGTCTTCCATTGTTCCCAGTCAGCTCTAAACCCATTATGTGCAAAGCCCATTTACCATGCATCTAGATGATAGATACAGGCTATGAAATTCTTTATTCTACTTGTAGCAGCTTATGCAGGTGCAGCCAAATACCAAGCCTCAGGACAAATTGTACACAAACTTTACAATGTAGAATTTGAATTTAAAATATGAAACTTAAAATCTACACAAAACTGGTAAAAATCAAGCACAGATACGAGGACAAACTTAAAACCCATGTGAAAAGGAGTCTCGTCTTTCCTTTCAAGTGCTTTATTCTGCTACACAGTCAAAATGAAGATGTAAGCTTGTGGTTAGTTTAAATTACACTCTGTAGATACTATAGACCAATTTAAAAGTTACACATACAGCAATAGATGTCCATTGGTTCATCTGGATTACTTACACAATCCAGCTGGATTGTTGAAAACAAGTCAGGCAAAATTTGAAAGAAAATCCTTGTGCAACTTTTTAGACAAACGTTTACTGGTGGGCACACTGTACCCCAGGTCCATGATGGCTGCTTTCTTCATCAGAACTATCGTTGTAAGCTTCACGTCTCTGGCCACCACCTGAACCACGAGTGGTATCAAATTCCTGAAGATCTACCTCTTCTGCATCACCAATTACATTGGGAAATTCTGGTCTAGCTGGCAGAAGATCTTCAAGTTCCTGCCCCAAAAAGAGAATCGTATTCAGTACTGCATGTGCAATTGCTAAATAAAGTGACCAGTCTCCCACAACTTCAAGACACTCTCTCAGAGCAGGTTTGGTTTAGAAGTCTAAGATGAAGTAAACCCTGAAGTAGATCCTCATTTAAAGTACTTGTATCAGCTGGAAAACACCACTGAAAGAAAACCAACAGCTCCACATATCATCAACTAAAAGTGCAATCACTAAGTACAGTTGCGCTCT
>NW_010534148.1:5639-9943 GCF_000687285.1 Phaethon lepturus | reverse complement strand
AGCAGGAATATTCTTCCTCCTGCTTTTGTCTGCCCAACATCTGCACAGCTCTGAAATACACGCTCCATAAATTCATATTCCAATGGCTACTTGCAAGTTACTTGTTGCCCATAAACAACATTAAAAGAACAATTGTACTTGCATCTAAATTTAATGACTGAAAGCAAGCACATGGAGGTACAACACACACACTTTGCATACACTGTCAAGTAAGACCACCACATTTATGTTTGACAAAACTACTTACTGAAAGCTTTTCTGGGCTAATCCAGTTATTTTCAGGAAACTGAACGTCAAATTTAATGTAAAGATCCCCCTTCTCAAAAGGATTGCGATACTGTGGCATTCCTTCACCTCTGACTACACGAACACAACCTGTAATTAAAACAGTAGTAAACTGGAGAGTGCTACATCAGAACAAATCTTTCTCTATACAGTTCTCCTCATTTCTCTAGCCTAGGTTCAGTTAACAGGACAACAAGCATGGGATTAAGTGTTCAAGAATCACAAAAGCATAGTCAAAAGAAGTCCATATCAGGCCAAGCTTACCTGGTTCAATTACTTTTCCAGGAGGATATTTAACCACAATTTGACGTCCATCAAGGTGCTTAAATGTGAACTGAAATCCACACAGTGCTTCAACAAGTCCAATCTTGTGCGTCATATGCAAGTCATTCCCATCCCGCTGGAACACCTGAAAAACAAAACCAGGAGGTATATTTTCTAGTCCTATAATCATATCTTCACAAGATTCATTATTTAGCATTTGTTATTATTTAGTCTTAAAGTTCTATGTCAAAGCAACAGCCTTTGTACAAAGTTAACTTGATTCTGTTAATTCAAATAGCTTAACATGCTTGGAAAGTTTGTGCCTGATAAAAGTGTCATCTAAGATAAGGCAAACCACACTATATACTACTATATAAGTTCAAATTAAACAAGAAGGCCTGTATAGCAGCCATGCTCTCTTGCCCCCAGGATCTTTCACACAAGCAACCTATAAACAAAACTTACAACAGTTTAACACTACTTCCCCTGCACTGAAGTATAAAACACACATCTTTGTTTCTCAACATTTAATTAGGTAGCTGAAGCAGATATGCATGATGACTATCGACAGCAGAGCTTTGATCAACTAGTCCACAGCTGTCGTAAGTGATCTTTAAGCCATATCACTCATGATTCTTAATCAATGTAAGTTTTATCCACCAGCAGAACCATGACTCCCACATCAAGGGAAATTTTAAGAACACTCACAGTCAGTCTAATTCTACTCAACAGGAGAGAAGGTACAGTATTTTTCAGATTTGTGAATACTGTAAAACTAGATGTAGTTCATTAGAAGACAGAAGTTGCATCCACCACCTGGAATTTGATAGTCATGCACATTTGACTGTTCTGTAGGTTTACAGACTGTTTCTCCTTTATCACAGTCAAAATCAACGGCAATGCCACATTTCAACCAGTATTACAGAAGAAAGAAGAACATGAGAAGAGCTATGCAAAACTGATTGACAAATTAGCAGTTCTTGACACAGCTTTGAACAGCTTACAAAGTACCTAATTTTCAGAAAACCAACATTATATCCTTAATATGTAGCTGGAATTTAAATTTGTACCCAACACTATTCTTTGTGTCACAACAGAACTTCCCCCACCACCACCACTCCAACATTTTTTCCAGAGTATAACACACACACTATTTCTTATTTCATCATAGTAATACCCGGTCTTTCTAAACAAAAGCATTCAGTAAAAGCAGCAGTCACTTCAACTCTGCCCTAAGGGAGTTTTAACACCGAAAAAGATAAACTCCAGTATTAATTCAAAAGTGCAATGTATATACTCCAAAATACAGTAAGCATAAACCTTAACAAACCAGCATAAAATAATCATGTTTGTTTTGTTAAATGAATCAGTAACATCAGTATTCTGTGTTATATTTCCACAACCACACTAGCAGAGATAGAAAGCACCATCTGGGGGTTTTAATAGGAGTTCCCTGCCATGTCACAAGACATTGAAAAAAGCACACCTAACACTGTTAGTGTCACAAGCAAAGCGGATTGCACGTAACATCCTGAATGGCTCTTCACTGCACCCACTGTATCAAAGTCAGTTTGAGCTTACGTGAGAAAGCTACCTTTTACTAGCGTTAGGAAGCACCAGAATCTGCATATCCTCTGGCTACAAATTTGCGAAGTTTTTTCTGGCTCACCATGAAAGCCATGTTACTTGCTGTAAATCTATTAAAAGCGATTCACCATCTCTCCCAGAGCTGCAACTATATGAATTATTTTAAAATGCACGGCCACCTATATCACTTTAATATTAGACACTAGGATAAAAGGCATTTAAAATATAAACTCAAAAGCATTACCTCATTCTCCTTTTCTTGGAGTAAGAGGACAATATCACCTGGTTCCACACCTGGAGCCTGATCTGCTTCTCCACTGAATGTAATTCTTTGCCCATGTTTCATGCCTTTGTCTACATGGACTTCAAGTATTTTTACCTCTTTGATCACCTTCTTCCCTTCACATTTTTTACAGCGGTCTTTTTCATTAATTACTTCACCTAAAGAAAGACAAGTTTTGAGTTCAGAGACTTCCTCAGAATTGCATCCTATTCTGAAGGAAAACTATTTTAAAGTAGGCTAAAGAATACAGGCAACATAACTAGTGATTTAGATGTGAGGAATTCATAAAGCAACAAGAGGAAAGCCAGGATCAATTTACCCGAGGGGGAAGAAGAGAGGAATACAAAGACACACATAACCTTCCAAGCTCTCTTATCAAGGATTTTGAAAAGTGTGAGTGCTTTAGAGAAAGGCAAAACAAGACTTTGTCTACAGCTTCTAGTGTTCCTTAAGTCTTAATTTGACTCCAGTATCCTTACCACTCAACTTACTACTCTTAAAAAAAAAAAGGCCTACTTTTCCATTCCTTGTTATGCTGGAGGACGACAGCTGCAAGAGAAAGGATGAAGCTAAAAACCAAACTGAAGTGTCTCCCTTCCCTTAAAAGTCAGGATACAAATTTCAAACTATTTCAATTGATTTAAGAAGCTTAGTTCCACTTCTGTTAACACAGTGAAAAACGGATTTCTGGGTTCTGTTCATTGACAGCCACATTTTGCAGTATACCACCACAATAAAGAACTATGTAAATGCAGTCAGTAGAACTCAAGAGTCTTGCATACAAAATGGAGGGACAAGATAACTGGTCAAGTCACAGTTCTATGCAAGCGCAATATACAGGTTTTCCCACAGAAAGGATCTAACAGTTTTGGACACATAAGGGATTTCACTTTTACACTCCGAAACCAAATAGTTTTTTCACATTGTCCATCACCTCTAGCAAGGCAATTACTTTTTCCAGCAAACTGAAGGATGACTATGCAAAATAACTTTAATTCTCTGTTCTACTTCATCTCTATTTGTTCAAGTAAGCTATTGTCTTTGTACAGCGTAACCAAAACATTAGGCCAGATGCACTATATATTGTCAGCACTTATTTCCAATGCTGTCTAAGTGCCACACGCAGATGCACTTGGCTTAAGACATTAAGCTTGCCAGCTTAAATCACCTTTCTGTGAAACAAAGCTTAACCTTACGATACAGTTGAAACTACTAAATATGGAGGTTAGGTATGTAAACTGTGAAAACAAGATGTTCAAAGACATTATCATTTAAGAAAAAGAAATGTTTTGACTAGTCACAAAATACAACTCTCTAATTTCTGAGTATTGTGAACAGTAAAAGCATCCACAAGGTGATGTTACTCTCTGCAAACTGCAGAAGATCTGAAAAGGAATCACATGAAGTACAAATCATGTGCTGAACTTGTTCCCCCAAACACAACCAATTCAGCAAAAGGTATATTCTTAATTTGAAGAAGTTAAAATCCAACTTTAGGTTTCCATTTTTAACCTAAACCTGACCTTGGATATTAGGAGACTGCAAAAAGAGAAAAAGCTCCTAAAACAACAAAATCTTGGTTTTTACTTTAACACAAGAGTAACAGCAATAAGTAATATTCACATCTAAGTGTTTTTAAAAAAAACAATCAACCCCTACTGTTCAAGCTTCCCGGCTGCTTTTCAGTACATTAAACACTGTAAATCTTGCTGCTGTTTGCAGTAAAATGATTTCTTCATGTTGACATCAGATCGAGACCTAAATGACTAGATGGGAGCAAAATTGTCCTGGGTAAGTTCCTCCTGACATTTAGCCAGGAGGTTGAATTCAACTACATGCATTTAGTAATGTACAATAGCTTGGCCTACCTTCTCCATTGCAGTCA
>NW_010534148.1:0-5608 GCF_000687285.1 Phaethon lepturus | reverse complement strand
GCACACAGACCTCATCTTCTGAACCATTCCAGGAGCCAGCTGTCTGATCATGATACGTACACCTCTACCCCGGCAAGCATTACATTTCTGAACGGCTCCAGCCTTCCCTCCCTGCCTAGAATAGAAAGCACCAGTTGCATGAAAATTAATTTTTTCAGAAACATACAACAACAACGAAACCAAACAAAAAATCCCACACAACAACCTACATCAGTAGGTTAACGTGCCTAATTGCACTGCCAGTTATGATTAGGTTCTCTTCTCCTCCCCAAACAAAGCCCTTGAATAGTTCCAGTGCCATCAACAGTATCATTCAAGTTCAACAATTTTCTAGTCTAAGAGCAGGCTCCAGTAAGTCAAATACAAATAAAGATCTGACATTGGAGATGCTTCACTACCCTATATGCCAACAAAGCAACGAAAGAACTCAAAAATATAAGCAAACTTACCCATTACATGCACTACAAAGGACATTCTTGCTAAGTTGTAGTTTAGTTGTCTTTCCATTATACAGATCTTCTAAAGAGACTCTACAAAATAAAGCATTTCTCCTGGGTTATCATTTAACAACTTACTTTTCCCATGTAATTAAAATACCTGCCTAGGACAAATTAAAGAAAAAAAATCTTCATAAAAAGACTAAATCTGCTATTAAAATAAGATTTTTCAAGCCCCACTCTAGCTTTCACAAGGAGTCATTAAAAACTATTCCATACATATGAATATACACATGTAATCTTGAGCATAGTTTCAGAGAAAAGCCATAATTTAGTCATAAGAAACCAGATAGGATTGCTTGTGTTTCTCAACAGGAAGTAAGCTGATCTAGCAGTTTAGGTTTTATTATATAGCCATAGTTGAGTTTTATCAGGCAGAAGAGAAACAAACTTCTCTAGACCAGTCCTGACAGTATTTATAGCACGCATACATAAGAATATATACAGAATACTTACTACTGTATTGGGCTTTCCACACAAGACAGTTTAGTGGGGAGGGGTTAGCATGTCCCAAAGGCCACTTAATTCTTTAGATTTGCTCATGTTTTGATTTTTTTTTTTTTAGAAGCTCTTGAATACATTATCAAATTCCAATAACCTTCATATATTGATAGAAGTTTATGAACACATTTAGTGTTTCTCCTTAAACGGTTTATTGGTGGATAGAAATTTGAACTCAATGTATTGAGAAAAGGTTGCCTGGCATCAGTGTTTACAAATAACAACAAAACCAAAGCTAATTAATAATATAGTGTGTAGTACTAGCTACTAAACTAAGCAAGCATGTAAAAGTAAACAGACTTTACTAAGCATGGTTTGCCAACCACAGGAAAGATACAGCTTAAGAACTTAGAAAGGGCCTGCTCAGCAGGCAAAAAGCCAGTCATGACTTCAAGCAGAAATCTATAAAACACAGTTAGATATGATATTCAAGCATGGCTTTTAAAAAAAAAAAAACAAAACACAACCACCCCACAAAACCAAACCCACCACACATACTTCATTACTTATGCAGTTCAACTTTAATTCCAGCTGGTATTACTCTATGAATGCAAGTACCTCTGGCCACCCTAAGAATCCACCTAATGAGTAATACTTGGTTGTTGAATGCTTTTTCAGATTAGAACTTCCAAACATAATTAAGGAGCAAAACCAAGGAAAATAATGCTAACTAAGTATATACAGGCTAATAACCAGGCAAAGCAAAGTATTAGGTAATTGTAAGATTAACCAATCATGAAAAGTAACTCAAGATGACTGCCTTCTGGGCTATACACAACACCCAGGTCTGGAAAGTAGGTGCAGACTGCAGAATATCTCAACTGAGAAGCATATCAAGAATATAAACCAGCAGAGTCAAGTACTGATAGGAAATCTTTAAAGTACAAATTGCAGTATCAAGATACTCACTTGAGTGGATGCATCATATCTTCTCCTCTTCTTCTACCATTACGACTTCTACTCTGACCACCCATGAAATTGAACAATCCACCACCAAAGATATGGGAGAAAATATCGTCCATTCCACTGCTTCCACCGCTACCTTCTCGAAGGCCCTGTTCTCCATATCTATCATATAACTCACGTTTCTCTGGATTTGACAATACTTCATAGGCAAAGCTTATTTCTTTGAACTAAAAGAGGAAGAGTCAAAACAGCACACGATAATTTAGAACTTCAAGGCAGCATTTTACTACTGTGTCTTGCCAGCATGAACACCCAATTAAGAAGGTACACAACAGAACAGTTTTCCACCCTCATTCTAATATGTAAGACTTAGAAGTCAGACTTGGGCTTCATTGTGTTACCTTCTATCACAAAATCTGACATTTTATTTTGTTGTATTTGCAAAACTTTGTTGACTTTGTTCTTTACCATGCCTAGCTTAAGACAGTTGTTTTACAAACAAAAAAAATCCAACCAAAGAAAACACCCAAGTACACAATACTGCAGCAGCCAACAGGCAAAAAAACCCAGTTAAATACCAATGGCAAAGACTTCAAGATACGTTAGGCATTTAAAATTCACTAACAATTGAACAACTTACTAAAACGTATATTAATGCATTTGTCCACAAAACAAGTTAATATTTTTTCATAGTCATCTCTGCTCACCTCTGAGCAACCATTAGAATTTCAGTTCTGTTAAAGAGAATCAGCTGAGTCAACTTAATTGACTTCTTTTTAATTGCTATTAGCATAACAAATCTAATTCAACCTTCCCACCTATGTAAGCTGGTTTATGCTTACATAAACAGCATGCAGCAGTTTCAAGAACCTCCACACATATATTTTTCCATGTTGGAAAAACCTGGAAAACTGACTATCTTTTTCAAACACTTAATGCAGATGCCAATGCCACCTGACATCACGTCAGCAGATGAGAGGTAGTTTTTCCCTCAGCATTGTCTTCTCAACCAATCTGACTCAGCCAACTGCTGCATTTTTTCCCAAAAAGTGTACTGGTAGATTTTGAGATTGGGAAGAAGTAGACGAAGACAGGGTTCCCTCTCACAGTTATTTTTGAACAAGTTCCAACAGCAAGCCCCCAAACCTGTGTTTGGTCCCTTAGATGGTACTGTAACAGCAAACCTCAGGACTTTAAAAAGAGTCTTACTTTGTCCCCTGCATTTGGATTCTTATCAGGATGGTATTCCTTGGCCAGCTTTCTGTATGCCTAGTTGAAAGAGGTACAAAATTAGTTTAGATTTTGATTAGTTAGTTCTTTTCTGCAAAACTAGTGTCTTCAGGAAGAAAGAAAATCCTAATAAAGTGAGAAAATGAGGGTTTTGAAATCACTCATACATTGAGATGATATATAAAAAATTCTGACACTGCTATATGCATAAATTAACTACACTTGGATTTAAACACAGCTATAGCACACACAATAGCTAGAACTAGTTTTCCTGCTTATCTTCATTAACTTACAGGAGGAATCACATTGGACTTCAATTAAAATTACATGCTCTACAGAACCCACTCAAAACCTACAATGGGACAATTTAAGTTCAACCCATTTGTCTTTCACCTCAATCACAGCAATACATTAACAACAAAATGGCTGCCTCAGCTTCTCATTCAACCCTATCAGTCAATCCTCACAATAATAATTTTATTCTTCCTTACCTATCAATAATGGAAGAACTCATCTCACTTTCAACTAAGTATATGAGTTACATCTGCAGAAATATACAGATCATTGCTTTTCTTCAACTTCAGCCCTCCACAACAGTAGGAGGAATACGTACAGCCAAATCTCCAGAAGAGATTTTTCAGAATGCTTTTTTTTTGACCAGTACCTTGACTCTCAAGACCTTCACTTCTTCTATAGCATTACTTCACCTGTTTTGCTTATACTTTAAGAGGATTGAAGCAAGTAACAGGACAGGCAGAGACTTTTCCTAGAATTTAAGTTTTTGACAGTAAATACCTCAACTCTTCCCCCACCCCACTTCAACACCCCCACTAACAATCAGGGGACAGATATTAATAAATTACACAGTACAGAGTCTTTTATTTAATTATACATACTAAAAAAAGCTACAGTGATACAACTGCAAACAACTGGTTCTTAGGAGTGGATTTTTCAAAAGCTCTACTTCCGTAGAACTGAGTTTCAATTAGCAATAATCTGAGCACTAGCTCTTTAGAACTACAACGTTAAGAGAGCTTTACACACAAAGCTTTACAGAGATCACAACTTTTCATTTTGTACTGGGACAAGATTCCTTTTTTGTATCTGCACAGTTACTTCTTATTACTGATTATCTTTAAATACGCCATACTTCTGCATGCAATCAAGAAACAAAGTTTGATAAGGAACTAATGAAACAAAAATAGAACATTAATATTACAAGCCAAATATTTTAAACTACAGCAAACAAAGAACAAAAATCATACCTCTTCTAGGACAAATTACCCATCAGTAACAAAGCATAACCTTCCATACCTACATATTCTGTAATAATAATGGATTTTCCCCACATATTTTAAAGAGTCTAACCATGAAAAAAACAGAAGAAAAAAAACCACAAAAAAACAGAACACTAAGCTGAAAGCCTACATAACATTATCTAATCAGGAAAAAAAGGATGGTGATATTTAAAAAGAGAGACCACTCATGTCTTTGCTAATAACAGCATTGCAGTTTACAGCAATTCTTGAGACTACTCATGGCTCAAAAGGAAGCTATCACTATTTATTTGATCAGAAACAGATCCAGAATCAAGGTCTACACTGGCATCATATTATAACTTCAATAAAAGTTAAGCTGATCAGTGTTACAGCCTGTTCTCTCAGCCCCTTTTGACTAAGCTATTACGTATGTTTTCACTTTAACCTAAGGTTAAAATATCAGAATAAAGCACGTATGTGACCTCTCAGTGACAATAAGATATAGATGAACTTCTTGCTGTTGCAGGCTGTTGGAAGCTTTACATTCCATTACAAGTCTAAATTATAGCAATTAATATTGAGCAGCGCAGGTCATCTGAGTGGAAAACTGCTGTTATTTTTCCATTCTTACAGGACACTGATACCTTTAAGAAAACTCAGTAAGAAAAAAAATATTCTACTTGATTGTGTTCGGTATACAGTGCTATCTTCCCACTGCATGTTTTCCACCTCTAACACTATTTCAACACTGCCATTGCCTATCCCTGCACAAATGAGGCTACCACATGCATGATGGGTAACGCACAGTTGTTAATACCAGCACCACCCATCAGCGGAAGCAGGTCACTGCTAGTAAACTGTCTAGTTAATTATCCTCCCTCACGTGTAAGTGGTCATCAGGTCCTTTCAGAAAAAAATTGTTTACACACCACAATGAAACGGACGTAGTGAATTGTTATACTGATGACCTGGCTTCACGTTGGCACCTACTCCTTTGTTTATCTTACCTTGTCGCTTTCGGCCTGGGAGGGATGAAATCTATGAGCAAAACGAAACCTTACAAGGCCTACACGTGGGGCAGACAATGGCACCAACCAGAACCTACCGGTCCTTCACGAGGATTCGCACACCCAAGCAGCCCTCCGCCGGCTGGAATACGGCTTTGCCGCGCGGGAGGGACGCGGCGCTGCGGGGGCGAGACGAGTGGCGTCCCGG
>NW_010534147.1:0-448 GCF_000687285.1 Phaethon lepturus | reverse complement strand
CCCAGGTAACTAGAGATAGAAGGAGAGGAAAAAGCCTCAAGTTGTTCCAGGCTATGTTTAGACCAGGTATTAGGAAAAATAATTCTTTACAGGGAGAGTGGTCAAGCATTGGAACAGGTTGCCCAGGGAGGTGGTAGAGTCACCATCACTGGAAGTGTTCAAAAAACATGTAGACGTGGCACTTCAGGACATGATTTAGTGGGTATGGTGGTGTTGGGTTGACAGTTGGACTTGATGATCTTAAAGGTCTTAATGATTCTGTGATTCTGTCTGTAAAAATTCTGTAGATATTAACCTGTAAAACACTAATGTCACGGCATGGATTTCTCCTGGGAAGCACTTTCTGATCTTCTCCATTTCCTAAGGTCTTTGATCACTTTGACTGCCTTGTCTCCTTCTTCCATCTGTTGTATGTTAGTACTTCCTCTTATTCCAGAATAGAGCTTAC
>NW_010534146.1:0-288 GCF_000687285.1 Phaethon lepturus | reverse complement strand
AGAGGGATGGAACACCTCTCTTGTGAGGACAGGCTGAGAGTTGGGGTTGTTCAGCCTGGAGAAGAGAAGGCTCTGGGGAGACCTTACTGCCACTTTTCAGTACTTAAAGAGGTCTTACAAGAAAGATGGCGACAGACTGTTTAGCAAGGCCTGTTGCGATAAGACAAGAGGTAATGGTTTTAAACTGAAAGAGGGCACATTTAGAACAGATCTAAGGAAGACATTTTTCAGAGTGAGGGTGGGGAACCACTGGCACGGGTTGCCCGCAGAGGTGGTAGATGCCCCATC
>NW_010534145.1:38033-71643 GCF_000687285.1 Phaethon lepturus | reverse complement strand
TCCTTTCCAACCTTAGTGATTCTGTGAGTCTCTGAAGCTGAGCACTTGATATTCTTTGTATACTTCTCCTGAATAGAAATTTCATTTGCAAAATTTCTGTCCATGTTTTTCTTCAGTTGTTTTTTTCGTGAAAAATGTTTTCTCATTTGTTCCGTGATGCTAGTAACGTATACATTTAATTTACTTAGAGATTAGGCAGGCAGTTGTGGGAATACTGTAGCTTTGGTTATAACAGCATGTTATCTCCTGCATCCATCTCTGAATTGAAGCTATTATCTGCACTGCCTTCCCAGTGCACACAGGTTGCATGCAACCGGTGCTGCAATGAGCACAAACTCTGTGACAAAACTTGTAATTCTGCAAGAAGCTACGGGATTTTTTTACTGCGCACACAGAATCACAACTGAATCTGGAGGTGCAATGATACCATTTGTAGAAGATCTCAGTGAGGGAGAATGACTCTGAGCAAGGCTGAATGCTTAGCTGTTACGCCTTCCCAAGCTGACAGTGGAGAGAGAGAAGTAAATTACATAATCCATGAGGTTTACATTTCCAAGTAATTTAGACCATTATCCACTGAAGTTGCAAGGTGTCTGTCTCTTACTGATTGATTAGAACTAAAATGGGTGACATTCCTCACCAAGAGACGAAGCCGATGTATTTGGGTACTAACATGAAAACATGATGTGGCATCGGCACTATTTTCTCCAGCCATTGTATATGTCTACTCCTATTTATATTGAATTAGCATTGATTTTCTTCTGTTTTCTTACACATCTTTAAAAATAAATCTTCTAGTATTTGCCTACAAACCAAATAAAGCAACTGGTTTTGGGCAACAGATATAGACAGACAGATAGCTATAAATGAGCTGTGTTAGCCAACTATTTGCATTTGAATATAGGAAATCTTCAGAGACTGTGTGATAAGCTCTTTCTGTTTAAGTCACTGTTATGAGTGGCCTGTGTTGTCTCTGGGTTACTATAAAAGTCTTGATCTAATTGTGGTTTCCAGAGTTACAGATCCATCAATTCCATTTGTAATTATGTGTGAAATTACTTTGTCATTTGCTTCCCCCCTGCTTTTTCCTGAAGGGAAAAAAAAAAACAACACCGATTCACAAAATCTTCATTACATGCAATAATATTTTCTTTAGTGACTCAAGTTATTTCATATCGGTTAGAAGTTCTCATTCCCTGGTTTCACATGTATTTCTCTGAGCTGCTTTAAATTGGCATTGTACTGATTATAGTACTGCTTAAATGATAGCTGATGATAAATATTATCCGTGCACAGACATTGGGCATCATCATATGTCATGTCTGCAGACCATTTTTTTTGCCTGCACGGCAGATTTTTGTGGCTATGAGCCAGGAATTTTAATGAAAGAAAACATCAAAGATGCAGAAGAAATAAGAATATTAGTCAAGGAAGATACACAGTGATGCTCTCTGATAACCCCTGGTAATTGACATTAGAACTATGTGGGAGCAACTTAAATAAACATCTGGACACTGAGTTTAGACATTTCCAGTGACAAAACCCAGACAGATCTTCTGGACTTGCAATAATAAATATTTCAGCGCAGTCCACATGAATCAACTTAGAATTCTGTTTTCAATTATTCTAGTTTTATAAATATATCATAGTTAATTATTCAGGGATAGAATTTCTTTTGAAGATTAAGGAATTTGATGTTTGCTTCATTCACATAAAGTTCCATTTTTTTATTTATATCAAATTTACTTCTGTTTGTACAAAAACAATAGTGCAAGCTTGCCAAGAGCCATTAAAGCAGAATGCAACTGAACTTTTCCTGGGGTGGAAGGCCCTTTTCTGAAAATCCTGGCGGTGCACTGTAATTCATTCCAGCTATGGTAACCACTTAAATTGTGCTGAAAAGAAAATTATAAATAATAATTTTTGAAAGTTATTCTCAGTATTCTTAAAGATTCTTTCCTTTTTTATTTTTGGTAGCATGGTAGTGCTAAGAACGTGGTATCCTTTACAGGCAGTGAAGGCATGTTTATAGGTACCAAAGTATTTAAAAGAGGTAGCATTAAAGCTACAAGACTGACTGAAACACTGGTTGCAGTTCAGATCTGATGCTAATATTACAACTGTGATAAGGCTAGTAAAAGCATGCTCAGTTTTTGTGCAACTTTTATATTCATTAGAAAAGCCTCTAGTGTGGGCTATAATTGCAAAATCATTTATTTCAGAAGGAATGAATCATGTCTCTGAGGTTGCAGAGTTATTTACACATTACATTAAAGCTTTTTTTTTTTTTAAATTATTGTCATTATTTTGAGATGATCTGTATCTTTGTTGCCAGGTGCCCTGGACAAACTAAGGGATTCTTCTGAAGAGTATTCAGGATTCATTGCCACTTTCAGTTTAATTTATGCTTCCCCACAGCCCAGGCTGTCAATATCAGCACGTGTTCCTGGAGTTTCCTACCTTGGCTGTCACTAGCAGGAGCACTAGTGTAAGCTGGCTGCCAATGTTGAGCCACTGGTTGAGTTATGCTATACCAACAGGTTCAGAAAGTTTTAGGGAACTGCTGTGTTAGCCTGACCTACAGGTCACCATCCCTTTCAGAGGTGGAAGAGGCAGAATTATGTTTGAATACAGCTCAGAAAGTCCCTTTTATGTTAGCTGTCAAAATTGTTGTGTCCTGAGTCAGGCTTGGGTTCATATGGCTGTTCAGCTTAGAAGGGACCTCAGGAGTGCTCTTGGCCAACTTCCTGCAGAAGGCAAAGTCAACTATAAGCCCAGATGAGGTTGCTCAGGGCTTTAATCCAGTCTGGTATTAAAACCTCCAAGGATGGAGAATGTACAACCTGTCAGGGCAACTTTTTCCTATGTATGACTGCCTTCCTGGCGGCGAGGGTGGAAGTTTTTCTTTAAACCCAGTCTGAACTTCTCTTGTTTCAGCTTATGCCTGGCTCTGTCTTTTGCTGAGCTCCTCATAGGCAATGGAGGGCTGCTGTTCGATCCCCTTGAATTCTCCCCTTCTCCAGGCTGAACAGGTACACCGCTGGCTTGTGCAGCTTCCTCTTTGCCAAGACCTCCAGGGCCTTTTCAGCAGGGCTGCTCCCCAGTTTGTTGTCGTTTCTGGGCAAAGCATAGGCAAGCATATTAGGAAGCTGCAGGCTGACAAGTGTATTATATTATTCAGTTATGTCACAGCTCTCCCAGATCAAAAAAATATGTTTTCTGCTTTCATGGTTTCGAAAAAAAAAAGTAACCTAGCCTGGTTATCCTGATCTAAGTCTATCTAAAACTTCAATGTTAATTAAAAAAAGGCAATTTGTGTTTTGTAACCTTTTCTACGTACTATAAAAATGATGGATAAGGAAGCACAGTGACAGCTATAAATCAGCCTTGAGTCTGATAATCTAATAAGAGCATCTCTTCAGCAGTTTCACCTGTTGCTTGTTGATCTATAGCTTGGTAATTAATTTCCCCTAGTTTTAACCTTGTATATTATTAGACTACCTAATTCCTTATTGCTAAAACTATGCACCGGAAATTTGTAGTGTTATAGTTCAGACAGTGTAATCTATTCATTGTTATAGGAACACAGAGGAGGAAGACAAATTATTTAGAGGTTTATTACTCAGAGACATGCATTTGAGGAAAGACAGGGAATAAAGCTGGATGGATGAAGCTAAGAGGCAAATGTAGATTGTGACTATGAAGTAAAAGCTCTTGTAACAGAGTAATTATCTGTTGAATGATCCCCTATGGGAAGGTGTTGGGTTCTCATCTGCAGGTGCTTAAAACTCCACTGGATGAAGTACTGACTGTAGAGAACAGCTCTGTGCCGAGCAGGTCAATGAGTAATCGGGATGTGCTGCCGTTGTTCTGTGTGCTGCAGCATACCCCTCGCTTACAGCGCAGCCACTGTGATTCAAACCTGAGGGTCTGGTTTGGCTACCTTAACTCCCATGGAATTTAATGGAAATTGCTCATCAGATTTTGAATTTGAAATACATTGACAGTTCTGGTTACCTCCTCCAGTTTTGTTTTCTGATCTTGCTGAAAGGATGGGGCAGTCTGGGTAATTGCCTGTCGTGGTTTAGCCTGTTTATCAGATGTGTCCTATTCCAACAATGATTGCTTTTTCCCAAGAATGAGAAATGCTGACAGAAAACAGCAATAAAATTAGCTTCAAATTATTTGTAGCAGATATAAATTCTCTTTATGTATTTGTTTTGTGCTTGCTTTGTGTAAAGGCAAAAGAGTTTGAGCTGTATGCCTCGATCCCTCCTTTGACTTGAAACTGCCATGCAGTGGATAGGAAGTGAATTTCTAGGTTTGTACTTAGTGGCTGTTGAGGCACCTGACATAAGTACATTTAAAATGTTCATTCCTCTATTTTGGTATTTTTATTTCCTAAATTGTTACGAAGGTTTTTAGAGATCCAAAGATAACAAAACTTTGAGTACATACATTACAATCTGACTTTTGTACTCATGTGCTGTGTACCTACATTATATGCAGAGAAAATTTAAAAAAGAAAAAAAAGCAAGATGTAGAAAAAAAGTTAAGTATATATTTCATTAGATGGGAAAGCTATGATTTACAACTTTATAAATAGCACTTTGTTTAAAAACAAAAAAACCACAAAACAAACAAAACACCACCAAAAAACCAACCCCACAAACAGCATATATTGTTATTAGGATATTGGAATCCTCCTGCAAAACAGAGTACAGGTAAGGTATATTAGCCAGATGTTCAGAGGAGCTCTGTTCTCTGTCTTACAAGTAGTTGCTCGTGGTGATCAATTGTCTTTGGCTTTTAGCATAATGCCAAACACCATTTCAGAGTTCACCTATTATGCCTGTCTTATGAGGTACCACACACTTCTTTCACAGAACAGGGGCTCTGCCTCTTGTTTTGTGCTAGAGAGATCAGGCTGTGCTTTTACTGGAGGATCTGTGGGAGACTGTCACCCGAACTGCACATTTCCTATCTTTTAAAAACAGGGAGATGAGAGATAAGGTTTCATAGGTCTGGAGGGAGCAGCAGTTTGTGTTTCAGCCTGTGTCGCATCTGTCTAACCTGTGTATGTGGTCCATAACTCGCTGCCACAGCTTAGGAGGCAAGTGCTCCAAAGAACTTGGTGTTCTCTTTTGAGAGCTGGTGCGTAAGAAAGGATAGCTCCAAGGGATTTGGAGGCTCTAAGATTCAGTGATGTAGACATCAGGATGAAAGCCTAGAACACCTTTTCCAGTCGTCTGCCAGGAAGGGGAGCATGACACTCATCCTTAAGCCTAGGCTATATTTAATTTTATGTTCCCTGCTAAATTGATGTCTAAGTAAATAGCTTTACTGGTGGGAGTAGAGGAGACATGAGAGTCAGATTACATTTTATCATGGAACTCGATATGAAATCCATACTTTGTTGCCTGGACACTGCAGTCAGATGGATGTTTGTGGTAGTAATCTAAGAGGATGTTTGTAGGAGTGGTATATGTCACAGGGCTGCCCTGGATCAGATCACATTTAAATACATTGCACATGGGCTTTGATCAAGGACCACCTGGCCACGTCTAGCCAGTGGAGAACCCAGAGACTTACTGAACGACAAACTCTCCACTGTACAGCCTGCCACTCCAGCAGGAAATGTTTTTCCAGGTTATGGTTTTACTATTAGTAATACTGGTGCCGGATCCAGTACAGGATCACCCAACAGTACTAATTAATTCAGCCAGGATACCATGTGGATACACAACTTAATCCCGTCTATGTAGCCTGAGCAGCCAGGGTGCTGGTTAAGCTGCCTTCATGGTTTTACGCCAGCTGCGTAAGGACAGGCAATACCCAATCCAGCACACAGCCCGACAAGAGAAAGGTGTTTTTCACAACAGCTGGAACAAATGTGAAACTCGTGGAGTCAGTCTGAACCACTGTAACCATTTGTTTCACCTGCCCAGTACTGTTTTGTTTGTGGTTGGGACTGGGTGCTTAAAACTAGGCTTGCTATCTGATTGAGCCATGACCTCAGTAAAATCCCAATTTGTGCTTCTGTCTGGAGAGTCGATGTCCACCTGTGATCACCCTGTTCCCTGCTTTAGAGCTGAGCTGTGCCATACAAGGCATTTTGTGGTTTTTGTCATTATGCCAATGGTTCAAGGCTGCCATAGTAATTTTAAACCCAAAGGTAGAGAAAAAACAATTTTTTTCCCCCCACAAAAATGGTCTTGTTTGCAACTTGCTTTAGGGTTTGAAAATTGTGACTAGTTTCTTATATAATTAGCTAGTGCATTCCTGGTGTAACGCCATTAGAGACATCAACATGGCAGCAGGCAGCACCCCAGAAAACTGGCCAGCTTGTCAGGGCACTGGAGGCAATATAGCCTCGTTAGTGCCAAACTCTGCCTGGGTTAATGAAGCCCTGCTAATGAACAACATTGTGCCAGGTAGTGTGCCCTCGTGTCAGTAGAGTAACCAACCGAGATGAATTTTGAATACTGTTTAAGAGGGTTTTCAAATATCTTTTGATATTTTTACTGAAAAATACAGGTGTATGCCGCCCTCCCTGATACGACTTCCGTTTCTGTTGCTTGAAGAATATAGCTGGCCTGTTTGCAATTTCTGGGTAACAGCTTATCACCAACATTAAAATATTTTTCTGTGGATTTATGATGTTCTGTCAAGCTAGGCTATCTGACATAGTCATGTAATTAAATATCTAGTTCCTTCATGATACCTTAATTAACTATCAGACCTCCTCGTTAGGGAGCTTAAGAAGGGAAACACAGACAGCAGGAGTAACTCCCTGCACGTCACCCCCAAGGCCACGGGCCGGGGCTCTGGGGAAAGTCCCGGCCTCGAGTACGGGCCCCAGGATTTTGTTGGGGGGGCAGGAAGAACCGCCGGTGACAGCAATCAGGATGGTGGCTGAGGCACGCTGCGGGTCTTGGGCTGCTCGGGCAGGGAGGAGCTGGCCTCATGGCCGCTGTGTGCCAGAGGCTCACCTGAGCGACTCATGGGCTCTGTAGATGCAGGGGGGCCGGGCCCTGTGGGGCCCCGGCCCTGTGAGGCATCCAGGGGAGCTGGCGGCCATGACTGTTGCATGGCAAGATGGGATGGTGTGGCCTCCCCTGAGCTGCAAGAAAAGCTCAGAGAGAGCTGAGGAAAAACTTTAAATGGGCCATAGCCTGGAGATATTACACTCTGCCTGGCTGACAGCCTTGGTCTGGAGACCAGCCAGGGAGGACGAGAATGGGGCCCTTGGGGTCCAAAGATATTAACAAAATAAATAACTCCGACCGCAGCACCCCCTTCCACTCCCCTCAGCACATTCCGCGGAGGAGCCGGCAGCACCCTTCCTCTCCTGCTGCCTCCTGAGGTAAATCAGACACACCATGTCTGCTTCGTATTATTAAAAGAGGGAAATGAAAAAAACCAATGTAAACACTCTTACAATTGCTGCGGAAACTGGATATAACTAGGTTATTCAAAGGGAAAAAATTAAGCCATCCGCATATGCCAAGTTTGCCTTCACATCTGTTAATTGTAAGGGGATGATTTTAAAAAAAGAGAAGTCATAGTTTAGGGCCTAGTTCAGCAAAGCCTGTAAAACTGTACTTCATAAAAACAGGCCTAAGTCTATCTCTTTTCAATGAAGCCCTCACACATGCTGATGCTGACGGGAGTAAAACATGTTTTTCAGGGCTGTGTTGCGGCAGGAGAGCCATCCTCCGTGGCGGGGCTGGAGCTCGGCAAACTGCATCCTGCAAGCTGTGAGGGCACCCCAGTCTGCCCTTAGCCAAGAAATTATTATTGTTGTAGCTGTCAGTATTGTGTTGCTATAATCCTGTCAGCATTATACGGTAAGAAGAAATAAGCAATGTTTTAAAAACTTGAAAGAAGAGAAAATGTCACTGTTGCTGCTATATTACATTATGATTGTATTATTTTATTATTATGTTATTGCATTACTCTAATATCATCCATAACATCACATTTCTGAGTTCAGCACAGTCATTTTAACATCAAATAGTCTTTTACCTCAGAAAAATGTTTAGTTTAGTTTAGCAGGCACATAGGTTTAAACTTAAAATAAAGACAATCTTGTTCGGTTCTGTTTGCTCAAATGAATGCAAGTTGGTGGCATATTTCATAGAGCCACAAGCGGTCCACTTCTTACTGAAAAGCTGATTTCAGTAATAAAATTAAAAAATAAAAATCATTAGCTCAAACTGCTATGTTCAGGTTGCTTAGGTGTTGACTTTAAAATATCATCCCATAAGAAACACAATGTTGACATTGCCCATTATTTTATTGTGAGCTTTAAAATATCCAGTTGGGTTTTTCTGAGGGTTTTTGCTTGTGTGTGGTGGTTTTTTTTTTAACACACCATCACCTGAGTCTGTCATATATGAAAATTATGGCTTCATTTGTGTAAGGTGATTTTTCTGTGCCTGAAATCTGGAAACATCAGCTCTAGAGGTAAAATCTTTTCTTAATTCTGTCCATTAAAAAGAATCCAATGCTTCCTATGTTTACAAATAAATAAATAAATTGGCCAATCCCTATGATTTTCTGTTTGGAAAGCTGGCTTCATTTTTTACTGTTTGGAATTGTCAATACTGAAAATAACTAGAGTAGAGGATGAAAGCATGTTCTGTGCCTGCTCAAATAAACTCTTAAGGTATTTACGTTTTCTAAGTGGTCTTTTAATTTTAGACGATAAGCTATTTTTATGTCAAGATTACTTTCATTAAGCTGTGTAGATATTTTTCTAACAGGAGGTTTTTTTAAACTTCCTTTGTCAGTAGAATAATGTAAATAAATGCATACTCAATAACCGGAAGACCTTGCACACTTAGTCTGAAACAGAAAAAAATGGCTTAAACAACAGACTCTAAAAAGTAGTCTTTAATATGTTATTGAACTGTTAAAGCTCTAAATTTTAAGATACAAGGCCATTATCAAATTATGACACAGTCCTCCATTCTAACATCTTTAAATGTACATATTTTATAAGTAAGTTTACATACATATATGGCATTTGGAAGTGTTGGGACAAAGTGCATTAATTTCATCTTTCACGAGCTTTTGTACATCTTGCCTTGTAGAGTACTTAGGGAGCATGAGTATTTTCAAAGATATCTGTGACATCTGTTCTTAATATTTTAACATCTTTCTTCCATGTACGTTTGATAGACAACATACTTTTGGCAGTCTTTGTTATTAAAATTGCCAAAATGTTGATATTAATTTGAGTGCTTTGGTTTTCAATGAGTGCAAGCCAGAATGAGCCTTTTCAGAGACTCATCTTTGGAACCAAGTTATTTCTAGAAAGCCAAATGTTTCAACGTTCTTTTTAGGTAATCAGAAATAGATTTATAATAGAATAAGGAAACAATTTCTGTTCAGAAACAGTTGTTCAAATATATCGGCTCTCTCATCTTTTTCTGATCTGTGTATTTTTAAATATAACAGCGTGTTAGAACTCCATCCGAGTACCAGCCGTGGGATTTTAGTTTTACTAGATACTTAACCCTCCTAAATGCCAATTTAAAGTGCATTGCTATGAGTGTATAAATGGCATTTCAGTAAGAGATTTTCTGAGACTTAGATGTTACAGCATTGAGCACTGTGCTGTGCAGTTTTTAGAAACCTGAGCACAGAGTGAAAGGCACAGCCATGAGTTAAGTGCCAAGACTTCTCATACAACATGTGAGAAGCCCCCTCTCAAAGACCCCTGCGAAGTTCAGATCACAAGACAAATTAAAAAGAGAGCAAGTAAGGGAGTACCTCCAGGTACTCTGGATGATTTGAGGTCTGGTTCCTGACAGGAGAAAAGTTTCCTAAGTATTTCTTTTCCGAAGTTAGGTGACTGTCATTTCTCTGGAATCACACCATCCAGTGAGTAGACGACTGTAGAACTCGGCTGGAATTAAATCCCTTTATTGCAGACAGCCTATTCCCTTCAAGTTTATTTCTTGTATGTCTCTGAAGAACTCATTTGACACAGGCCTGCAAACTATTCTGTACTGGTGTAATCTTATCTCCTCTGGGGAAGCTGTTATCCAGATTAGCAAGCCTTGGGGAGAGGGAGAACATGGCCTGGGTTTCTGACACATGGAAGGGAACGATTAGGTTCCAGTTGCTCTTAGAAGGATTATTGTGGTGGACAAGCTATATAACCCACCTTTTCCTACTCCAGAACTCCAGAAGGAAAGACGAGACTGCAGCTACTTTTTCTGAGGAGGCCAGTGTCAGCAATGAGAATGTATACTAGATCAGACACAAGTTGATGACTGCATGAACCCTGATGGACCCTGGTGTGAGAAGTAAGTGCTGAGTTGTATAGCCCTCACAAGATTGTGGCATGTCAGAATGCATGTAGAAGCCAAGCTTTAGGTACCAAGAAAACTTCAAGATGATAACTAGAGCATAGATGGAATTGAGGTACCTTCAGTCAGAGAACAATTGGGAGTGGGTTTTCAGCACTGTGCTGCAGTTTTTAATCTATGTGTGATACTTAAAGCAGAACTTAAGTGGGAGCTGAGTGTGTATCAGCTTTATCCATTGGATCTACTAAGGTACCAAAGCTGGGGTTTAGCCCTGTGTGACCAGGAATGACTACCGTGAATATTTTATACATGAGATACATGAGCCAAAGATCTTATCTTATGTTTATATCCATTTCAGAATCTGCAGAAACAAATGTGAAAAGCACATGCAGACACTGAAATCCTGTCCCTGTCAAGGTAAGCGGGGCATTTCATAACAACTTCATCACAGATCAAATCTTGTAATGTGATATTTAATTTTGACTGTGGATATTTCTTTTATTACAAAAAGCAAATTAATTAAGCTGCTTTATTGATAGTGTTGCCCTATGTTGCAAATATTTATTGGCTAAATTAGGTTTTATTTATAATCCTGTAAATTCAGTGTAACTTCGGTGGTGAGAAATTTGTTCAGATGTGGAGAACCACAACTCCACTCATAATCATTATTACCCAGAATCATTCCAACCCTATGAGAATTTTACTCTCTATGAGAAGTTGTTTCTTCGCCCCTGCTCCTCATAAATTAGTTTTGCTGTTACCCAAACTGAGATGCACAGACCTTTCCTGTTAACTTTGTAGAATGACAACCCTACACATGAGATCTGTAGTAATGGTTATGGTTCTGTGGCTGTAAGGAGGGCTATGGATTTTTCTCTGTTCAGCATGGGGAAAGAATATGCTTTGTAATGCATGAGATACCAGCAAAATTTTTTCTTGATCTGCCTGAATAGTGTAATTGCCATATGTCATCATGACAACAGAAACACGGATCAGAAAGTATCTCTGAATTGTTAAGTACCATTCTCTTAGTGGTGATATTTTTATTCCTGCCATAGTTTAGCTAAATTATCCATTTCCTGTAGGAAACAAATGGTATATAAATTTTCAATATCACTTGTGCAGCATGGTTTCCTAAATCCAGTATTTTGTACTATATGGATTTTGGCTTCAGCTACCAAAATTTGAGGGCTTTATGTGCAGTCAGTATGAACTAACTGCGCATCCTGTTATACCTGATGCCGTGTGTCAATCTGGCCATTCAAACTTTTGGAACCGGAGGAACAGGTCTGCAGCATTTATATAAGGGATATAGCCATCTCCTGAACGTCCCTTATATTTCCTCTTAAACGTTCCCTATAACGTCTCTGTTGACTCACTGACCTTAAATGAAGCAAGTGAATATTGTTACAAGATAAATAAATATGCAAGCATGCATAAAATGCGGCTGAAAACTAAAATGGCAAATGACAAATAAGGGCCGAAGTCTCCCCTCATCCCTTTACTAAGATGTGCAATTTCGCTTTCTCTCAGTAGATGTCAGCAACACTACAAACTTGCCCAGTTTACCGCTTCAAGGATCCGGTTTACAATTTTAATTAGTTTTCCAACTTCAGTTTTGCAAAGGAATAGCCCATCTAAACCGGTGGAATCCATTGGCCTCTGAGACAGGATTAGAGACTGCTATTCAGCGTCTTAGAATAATATTGCATTATTAGTAATGCAAAACTGTTACAGAACTTAGTAGAAGGAGCTTATTGCTACATTTTTAGAATTTTCTGAACGTTTACCTCACATTTGCCCTCCAGGCAAACATGAAGTAATATAAGATGTCTAATATTTTGCTTCTTTCTGTGAAGTAAATCAAAACCGTGGGAATGTTTTCATATAATTTGATTTACTCCTGTCTCCTACAATACATCTTCAACTCTGTTCAATTAACTCTCTGCCTGCTACAAGAAAGGGGCATAGTCATATTCTGACTGAAAGAAAGTGTTCTGTTGGCAATGCTGGGAGTTGTGTCAGCCCCAGAGGATTTCACAACCACAAAGGAAGGATGTGGAAGGAAGTTTCGTACTAGAATTTTGTGTTATGTGTGTGTATGACAGGGAGAAAAAGGGTTGTTTATTTCTGTGTGTAAGGAGCATTCATTTTTCTGCATATTATAAAATAAACAGAAATATTTCAAAATCATCATGTACATGAAATGGGAACCAGAGAATAAACATTCCAGTGTTTGTTTGGTTAGAAATGAAGACATTTCAGTATCTTCTGACTCTCACAGGAGGGTCTTTTCTTTCATCTTTCCAGCAGGAATCTTTAATTTTTTGTGGTATATTGGGTAGTTGTGAATCATGGCAGATTTGCACTTTTGGAAGTTAAGATCATAACCTCAGAAACAGGATCAGCCCAAAAAGCAGCAATGAGCATCGCTCCGCATGCCTGTCACCATCTCATTGGTGAGAGTACCAAAATGAGCAGCACTAAGAATGAGAGGCCTGTTCAGCCACAGGCAGTGCTGGGGACATTTTGTGTGGTCTTCACTTGTCTGGAGGGAAATAGGCTGTGACCATTTCATCTTGGCTGCAGAGTGTGCCTACACATGCTGTAGCCAGCTAGAGCTGGCCAGCTCCAGAGCCAAATTCCTCTAACCAGAGATGCAGCCACACAAAAAAAAAAAAAAAAAAAAAAAAAAAAAAAAAAAAAAAAAAAAATGGAGGTGGGAATTTTTTTTTAATTGGAAGGGGATTGAATGGAGTAATTTTAACTTCTAGCTAAGCGAGACAAAGAGCTGTGCTCCCCAACCTGTGTTGGCTTATTGACAACAACACTGAGCAAGTATCACACTGCTGGCAACATCGTATTTTGTTTTCTGTGTCGTCAGAACATTTTCATTTCCTGTGTAACAAGCAACATTACAACATGCTGCCTTCAAGCCACAGGTTGGGAGCCACCATGTCATAGAATTCCCTTTATGTTCTTGTTCCCTAAATTCTGTCACTTTCCATGATCTGTCCCTTTCGGTGTCTATCCTCCTGCCTCACTATCCTCTGTTCCTATGCTTATCAAGTGGTCTCTGATCCTTTTCTGCTTGTCAGTTGACCCATTCTACATCAATCTTTTTCTCAGCTGCACTTTTCTCATAACCCCACAGGAGTGGGCTGGGAGATGCTCTCTGGCAGGCAAGTGCTGCCAAAGGAATAATCACCAATTCTAGGGATGGGTCCAAAACACAGGGGAGCCAGTGGAGTTTGGGCCCCCCACATGGGCCCATCGATGTCTGGGTCTGAGCCTGGGTAGATGAAGCAGACAAGGAGAAGCAGTTTGCCAAACTGAGCATGGGGTATGTGGCTCCAGGGTGATGAGGCAGCAGCAACGTGGAGCAAATTTTACTTAGAGGCATCCATTTGGGAACTAAACCAAATGACCCCAGTGTAATCCTGTTCTGCTGCCTCCATTGTTCTGGGCTCCTTTCGTACTTGCATAGCCAGCAGGAGGAAGCTGGTGGCCTTGGCTCTCTCACTGACTCCTTCTTTGGCTCTCCTTGCTGAATGGATCTGTGTCTGCTTCTGTTGTTCAGTTGTTGAGCAAGTCTGTTTCTTAGGTTTTGGCTTGCTCCACAGGGTCTGAAATAGGAAATGCTGAATCTGCCCCTGCTTTGCAGAGCATTAGATTTGGAGGGGCAGTCTTTGCCACTTTACCTCAGACAAACTGGAAGAGAATTAAAAGATCGTGTCTAGTGTCTGGCTGAACATGTTGGGGAAAATGTCTTCCTAGGCCTTTCTGGGGTTACATGTATTGCTACTAATGTTCTGAATTTATACCTGAGAATATCAGAGGGTCATGAGCTAAACACACACCTGTGTTGCCTGTATGTTACAGGACTTGAAATCAAGATGCAAAAATAATATGAGTTAGCCCAGAGTTTACAAGAAGAGTCAAGCAATTCAGTGGCAGAGTGACAGGAAATTTCCCCATCTTCAGGGTTGTGCATAATGACGGAGTCAGAAGTACTGAAAAAATGTAGTGCCGAACACTGTGTTAGGTTTCATTGTCTTTATGTAGGTCTCCTAGGAAGCTTCTGAAAGATGAACTTTTGCAATGAGATCAGGCATACAGCTATGCTGCTGGGTAATTTCGCATGGTAAGTAGTTCATGCTTAAGTCACAGTAAGAGTAAAAATTCAATGTTCCCAGCTTCCTACATAGTACAGCATGAAAGGTGTCTAACTTAGTTTAACTTCATGCTTGTGACAACTTTTTCAAGTCATGATTACTGCACTGGTGAATTGGTTTAGTTGAAAAGGTGGCAGGTCTGAGTTTTCCTTTAAATATGACTTCACCAGAAGAGTTGGCATAAGTTTTTATTAATACTAACAATATTGAGCATAACATCAAAGCAAGGTTTAACTATTATACAGTTGCATAGCTAAATATGAAAAATAAGACCATGAGTCTTTCTGCATGTGCACTATTTCCTGAAACTGATTTTCAGGCCTTATGTACATCAACAATAATGGACCAATCCAGCCAAAATTTGCTTCCACAGCTGCTGGCCTTAGAAAGTTTCCTGGGCCTCCCGTGTTCTGCAGCTGTGGAGGCTATTCACTGCTCTGAACGAAAGAATCTCCCCTCTCCTGTGACTGCAAATGCTGAATGAGACATCCTGTAACACCCTGTTCGGAGGGGCAGATCTGACAGCTGAAGGCCATCCTTGGCATTTTAGTCTTTGTAGAGAATGACAGATGGTGCATAACCATGAACAAGAAACACCTTGGGTCCTAAAATAGGAGAGGAGATTTCTGGGGAATTATTATAAAAGTTCATTACCCAAAGTTCTTGGTGCTGGTTCTGCTCCAGAAAGAGTAAGGAGGAGAGATATTAAGCAGAGGTTTAAAGAAAAAATAATCTGGCATATTAGATTATTGCAACATTTTAGGCGAGGGCAGAGAGCACATTTCTCCATATACACCAAGAGTAAGCCCAGGAGAACTGCTGCATGAAATATTTCTAACAGGACCACACAAAACTCGCTTAGTTTCAATTTTTGCTCGGCATTTAGGTATAAAACTGTCTGTTCTAAGTTTCACTTAAATTTCTTAATTTGCACCTTTCATGTGACTTGATGCCCACTTATGGTTTTGCAAATGAAACCTGATGGTTTCAAGCGAGTTTCAATTTGAGCTTTTAACATTCTTGTTCAAACCTGAAACTCAAAGTGAAATTCAGGGGGTGCAAAAACACGTATATGGAAAAATGAAAGGAAAAATTCACAAGAACCTGTGTAAACCAAGCTTGCAAAATTTCCTACAGCTCAGGGTCTATTCGTTTACACAGATCATCTTACTCTCTTCCTCTTTGCTACGTAGTTGTGGAGGCCAGAGGATCTGATGGTGGTGGTTGTCAGGAGCAGTACTGCCAAAGAACTGTGATGTCTTTCCGTGGTCACCTACCATCCTTATGGGGACAGCAATTCATCCAAATCTAAATTTGTCTTCAGATTCCATACATGCATCAGTAAGGCAAGAACAGCTTAAGCTCTGTTGATAATGTGTAGCTGAAGCTGAAGAAACAAGGTTTGCAATTTATTTGGAGCAGGGAAAAGTTTTAGTAACTGAGCAGCAACAAATGGGTAATTAAAAAGAGAGCTAGGTGGTGGGGGTGGGAAACTAGATGAATTATGAGGTTTTATCTAATTTCCATCCCTGCAGCACTTTTGGTTGGAAAACAGAAACTAAGTGTGCCTCATTACTGCATGAAATAAATAAAACCAGAATTCTGTGGTGGCTTCTTGATCTGTAAAGCATGCTACGCTAAAACCACCACATGCAAAAACGATCACAAGAAGAGTGAGTGGAAGCTGAAGGGTTGGTGATACTCGCTCTTTGCAATGCACACAGCTCACAATTCTCAGCCCAGCTGACCTCTTGGGAACTGATAGGAAGTCCTGGCTCTGCTTGAGTCAATGGGAATTTTGCTGTGGACTTCAGGGAAACTGGAACTTCACAGCATAACCCATGTTGTGCAATATATTGTTCCTGGCTCTTAAAACCTTGCAAAATCTCATAGATGGGCAAATATGCATTTGTAGTGCTCTGGGTCTTCTGTTTAGCAAGAATGGGAAATTAAAGGCAACCCATTCTCAGTACAGCTAGCTGGCCTCCTGGTAGTGACATACTATCTTACCCATGAAAATTAAATACATAAATGTAGAACTAACATGACTGTAAGTGATTTCTTGTTGCTCATTCTGCTTGTTTGTATGTGCCGTCCCCTCCCTTTGTGCTGATGTCTTAAACTGCTTCAGTGCACGCAGGCTTTGGCAATACTTAGAGGAAGGGGTCATGGTCTTGTCTGGTCTTTAGGCACTAAGGTCCTCACTGCCATTCACGATGTGGGCCTCAAGTAGTAGTTCTGATACTTAATATTCAGTCGTGTTACTAAGATAATATAAAGTCCATTCTGTTAAGTAAACTGGCACCTCTGTAACATGAGCAACAGAGAAATGCCATGTTCAGCAAGTGAACAGGGATTAATTTTTGGGCCCTGTTCATTGATATCCTTAGAGATGTGCCACCATCCCTAGGGAAGATATAAGAATGTTTTTTCCTCAAGACTATCTTTTTGTCAGCTTTGAATGTGGAGTCCTATATGGCTGCTAATATTGTCACAAAAGTTTTTATCCTGTTCCTTCTGTTTGTTGACTACTTCTGCTATGTCGACCAAAACTTTATTTCCACTGCATGTGAAAGATCTGGTTGTTTTCAGTAGTTTATGTTTGGGGGCAGGGCAAATTCGATTCATTGACCACTTAAAAGCTGTGCATTCATCACTGAAATGGCTGGGGTTCCTGGTGTCTCCTTCTCTTGTCTCTTATCTCTGCAAGACTTAGGTACAAGGAAAAGATCTAGAGTCCTTTGGAGAACTTAGAAATGGAAAAGCAACATACTGTATCTTTTTCATTAAGTAAGTCTACCTAAATAAATGTATGTACGAAATGGCAAAAAGCTGGCAATAAAATGGTGTGAAGCCTGAGGTATGTATTTCTTGTATAGCTCATTGGTAGGGGTCCCAAGAAGGTCCCTATGTCCTTTTATATGCCAGAGCTGTAGATGAGTGGGAACTTCGAACTGAAATAGCACCATTAGTAACTTCCAGTAATCTCTTACTGTGGTGGGAAAGGCATTGCTAAGGGAAAAACAACAATTATATTAATGAGAGGTTGAAAATCACTTCAGCAAGTCACAGTATTCATAAGGTGACATGCCAGGGTGAGTTGACCTTATAAAGTCCACTTCAGGAATTATTATGGTATTATTTCATAATATTTTGAACCTTGGTCTTTTCCTATAGAAGCTCCAAAAAGTTTAACATCTGTGGAGGAAACAGCTGGGATCTTAGAGGCAGGGACAGCTTGCTACACCAGTCAACAGACATCTAAATTAAGATGCCATATCAAGAACTTTTCCTTTCAGGAAAAACAAAACAAAACAAAATTTGAGGTTTATTTCTGTGGTGGTTCATCTGAAGAAGCCTTCTAATTGAGTGTATTGTGTTCGTAAGTATGACAAAAAATCAGCAGGGTGTAGCTAGGGGTGTAGGATTTGGAACATTAATATAAGACAGAAAAATAAGTAGGAAGAAAACGGGTTGCCAAGGGTGTGTGAGAATCAACTGGGGTAGGATTTGCTTTGTCTGTGTTGTAACCAGCCTGTGAGTGCTCCTTCTGGAGTGTGCAAAGTGGGCGCATAATATAGCTGCCCACACACTATGGGTTTAATGCCAGCTGTGGTTGGTTCTTCTTTTTTTAGAGTGTAGATGAATAAGGGAAATTATATTTAAGCTTGTTTTAGTTGGGCATGTGACACATCCAAAAAAATGCCAGGTTATTTTCCCAGCCTTGCTTTCTGTAAGAGCTCAAATAGCTTCAGTTGCCTGAGAAATCCACAGTGATTACAATGTATTTATTTATTATTATCTCTGTAGACACAAAATGACCTCAGCAAAGAAAAAGCCAAAACAATTCCTTGATTTTGGGAGAAAAATGATCCAGCCCCCATCTTTCTTCTACCTACAGCCTACTTCTGGGGGCTGTGACTTTGAAACATATTTTTGGCTGAGTTTGAACTCTCTAGAGTGTGTTGGATCTTACAGGTATACTGTCAAGCACAGTTTGTATTGGACATGAGATTCTTCACTTGACTACATGAAAGTGCTAAGGTTTCCTGTAAAATTGATCTTCATGGTTTTCAATACATGACTAGTTATTTAGGTTCTGTTATTACACAATTTCAAATAATGTAAAAGTTAAAGGGAATAAATACTTTTTGTACTGTGTAAGAGGGATGTGGGACCAAGCTCACTTCAGCAGAGAGCTGAGTAAATTGTTGAGAAGCATGATAAAATAGGATTGTACAGTCTTCTGGAATTTTGTGTGAGTGGATTAATAGAGTACAGAAATATGTTCCATCAATTTCTAAGGGATATTTCCTATGCATTGATGAAGGGGCCTGAGTTCTGTTCAACACCATGGATGATATAATTGGAGATCATTAAATGAACTAGCTGTATTAGGTGTTCCAAATCATGTTTTACAGCAAAAATCACAGTGTCAGACCAGATACTCATTTAATGAAGTACCAACAGTGGCCATTTCTTATAAGGTCAGGTATAGACCTGCTCAAATTTTGGAAATTGGTGGCTTAAGAATATCTTGTGCTGAGTTATTGTGTTTAATAGACATGGGCATATCTATCTTTCATGAACTGATCAAATCCCTTTCATAAGACATTCTTGCTTTTGACTTCCATATACCCTATGGCAACAAATTCCTTCTTTTGTTTGTTTTACATCATTTTATGTGGTACTACTTCATTTTTTTATTGTGAAAAATAATGACTAGTCATTTGCTGTTCAACCATATTTCCTTCAAGTTATCTCTTTTCAACTAAAATGTTATTTTGTTTCCCACTGCGTAGAAGCTTTTTCATATCTGTTGTCTCTTTCTGATAAGGATCTCAATGAAACAAACAGTCTAGAGTTAGAAAGTAGAACAATCTCTGTGTAATACATTCTGTCCTCCAATCCATTGGCAGAAAAGCAATGAGGAAGAAAAATTATTTAAAAATATGCACCAAGACTCGCTACAATTCAGGATCTGAATCTGTGTGCCACTCCATACTGTCTCCTATAGTGGATATAACGTGCTTTCAAGGCTTGAGAACAAGTATTAAAGACAAAATATAATTAAAGATGGAGATGAAAAAAAAAGTGACAACATGTGAGACGTGCTTGCCAAAGTTAGATCATAGCCCATTAAACAGGTGTTTAAAATAATAGCTTGTCTAGAAAAAGTATGTCAGTTCTAGATGTTTTGCAGCAAAATATTTGCTAGAGAGCAACAGGGGACTCCTAGTATTAGACTATAGGAGGTGGGGATTTGTACAGGCACTGTGAGTAAGGAACTGCCTGAAGGAGAGGGGACAGTGGGTTCTATTGAGTACTGGGCAGGAAGAAAGGTTACAAATTAAGTTTCTTGGCGATCAGTCAGGGGACTGGATATGTTTTATGATTTTATTAATGACTTTGTCATAAAAAGACAGAGAATGTTGAGGAAATTTGATGATGATACACAGTTGGGACCCGTTGCTAATGCAGAAAAGGCAGGAATATCTTACAGGAAGAAATGGAATAGGAACAGGCTGAAAGTTAATGGAATGAAGTGCAAGGTCAGGCACTTTGGGATTTCTGACAATTTCTGATAGAAGCTGGAAGCTCAATGTTTGGAAACAACAGAAGAAGGGACAGACCTGAGTGTATTAGATGATCACAGGATAGCTAGTCACCAGCAATATATTCCGAGCACAAAAGGGCAAATGGAATTTGAGATTGACTAAGCTTTCCCAGTTGAAATAAGGAAGTATTTGTGCCCGACAAGGCATGATAAAGCTGTATCTGAATACCATATACAACTCCAATTTTCCGTGTTGGAAAAAGGGGAGCTCAAGCCACAACAAATCCACAGAAGAGTTACCAGGATCATGAGAATTATAAGCTTTTCTGTAAGAAGAAACTACATTGGCAATGGTTTAGCCTAGCAAAATGAAATCTGAGATGTGACTTAAAAATATCCATGGGACAAAATACCAGAAAAGCAGTGCTATTTAAAAGACAACAATTAAACACAAAAAAATGATATAACCTGGCCTTGAGGAAATTTGAACTGCAGTTTAGATTTCTAACTAACAGAAGAGCCAGGTTCTGGAACAAGTATAGTGGGATGGAATAAGAACTACTAACTAGTTTTATTACAGAGCTGTATCAGTTTATTAGAGGAATAGTACAGGATGCTTTTCTGTGGATCAAGCTGATGGCATGAACCAAAAGTCTTATGGAGGAGCTTCATAATTTCTTGTATCTGTATCGTTTATTTTTTATAACATTAATTTTTTCACCAATTAATCATACAAATGTCATACTTATTCCACTTAACACATTTAGATAGACCAGGCAGGTTTACTTCCCAATAAAGAAAATATTTTACATTCCCAGTTTAACTTGTGTTTATAACTTATTTAAAAATACCTTTGCTAAAGTCCCTTCTTATCTGCTTTCATCTTTGAGCACCCAAGGAAGGAAGGTATCATGAAACCAGAATAATTTTCTTCTCATTAAAAGAACTCTCTTAACTTACATACAGCCAAAATCTTGTTAATAGAATTATCAACATACTCATGGTCTAATCAGAATGACATGGTATTCAAAGAAGAATCTTTCATAAGTATTTCCCATTCATAACAGTAGAATGCAGCAGTGTATGAAAATAAATATGCTGTGTGGAAATTTATATAGACGTCAATCAGTGTTCTATGTTCTCTGGTCAAGATAAGTTGTACTTTTGAAATCCTCTAAAAGCTGCTGTAATACTTCTATTTCAGAAAAAAACAATTGTCCTGCTGGCAGGATTAAGCCCATGACAGCTTTTCTCCTTAATTTTTCTCCTTTTGATGTGTGTGTCACCATAGGTTCATATATGTAAGATTTTTAAAGCCCAGCAATGCCAAAACTCCTCCTCTTCTTTTAGCCAGATGTTTCATTTTAGAAACATCTTTTTCAATGAAAGTAAAGTAGATTCAAACTTTTGAAAAGTGGATTACAATAAAATAAATATCCCAAAATAGTTGGAATTGAAATTTAAGTTCTTCTGACTGAAACAAAAAATGACACCAAAGGGGCTTTTAAATGATGATTCAATGTGCTAATTGGCTAAAATTCTTTTTTTCCTATGCTAGCGTTTGTGCAGCTGTGTTTGTAATATATCCTGAAAAATTTAAGATGCATTACTTAACATATATTTCTATGCTCCTTGTGGTTTTAGGAGAACTTCTCTTGAAAGAAGGGCTTTTGTTCAGAGAACTTGCTATGCTCATTACTCACAGGAAGGATGGTGATGTTTTTCTCAATGTTATGTCTCAAAAAAAAAAAATTGTAGAACCTACAATCACAAAGTTTGCATACTGGTTTGAACAGTAACAGTTTTCCATGTGAAGCTTTTATTTTGTATGCAGTTGGGACAATTACTGAATTGTGAAAAACTCTTTGCACAGTGCACTGTACTCTGGATAAACATGAGTAACACTGTTGATCAGATCTTCCAAATCAAATACAGAAACACCGTTCTTTTATTTATGCATTCCTAATCTATATATGATGCACACTAATGCATTCTGACACTTCCACAGAGCTCTCCTCTAGCATCCTAATTTGGCTGCATGTTTCACAAATAATCTGACCTGTGTGCGGCTATCTTGAAGTTTTTGGTATGTAAGTCAGGTAACATATCCTTAGTGAATAGTTAAATAAAGTGACTGTTTTCTTAAGGTCATCTAAATAAGAAGATAAGAAATGCCTTACCGGATGAGAGGAGCTCTGTGGATCCAACAGTTGCAACAGGAGACTCTGTATGCGGAGCCGCTTGCTGTAGCTCATTCTCCTTAGACTCCCCAGCATCTGCAGTTGTAATGTTAGGGATATATGTATGTATGGCCCACCAACAATCATTGTATATTATCCACTTGTGGCCTTATTGTCCATGAATTTGTATAATCCATTTCTGAACCTGCTGGTACACTCTGTCCTTGCCACCTCCTCTGGCACCAAGGTCAGGAAGTATACTGCTCATTGTGCGAAGAAGTACTTTATCTGTTTTGCATTACATGTTCATTTAGTGCCTCCTAATAGCCCAAAAACTGCAGAATTTTTGTGAATAAAATTTCTACATTAATTTTTCATACTTCCTTTATCATTTTGGGTATCCTGGCTGTATTCCCCCTTGATCTTCTCTCCAGATTGATAAATCCTAGACTCTTTGGTCTCTCCTTGTAAGTCAACTGCTGAAAATCATTCATCACTTTAGCTACTCTCTCTCTCTATTCTCTAATTCTATTATTTATTTTTAAAGATGCAAAGACCAGAACCCATATAATTTCTGATGCTGAGTTAACAGCTGACGTTGCTGATTTCCCTAAGGCTGTATTTCATCCTCTGTTGGGCTTAATAGTATCTTACCTTTGGTGCTTAAAGGTAAATTCACTGAATTTCAATTCTCTAGAAAATGGACATTGTAGTAGCAGGATTAAAAGTAAGTAGCATAGCTGTTAACAAAATAAAACCAGAGAGCTAAATATACAGTTGTTTAGGCTTCCCAGAAGGAATCAAGTTTGACTGGATATGGAACTAAACTATCTGAACCTGACAAAATAGCTAAGTGGAATCTATCCATGTGAAAATAGAGTGAGAGCTTGATAAAGCTGGCTATAGCTTGAAAACATATTTTTAAATTAATGTAAATTGATTGTCTCTTAATGAGAAAGCTGTAGCCATCTGTATGAAATATGGAAATAACTAGATTATTTTGAATGGCTTGATAAAGCACCTGTAGACTAGCTCACAAAAATCTTTTTCTAGTGCTGTAGTCCTATGACATGAAAAGGCCATAAAGAATTTAGGAGTTTTGAATGTGACCTCATCATTAACTGTGGCTTCTTTATTGATGGTTTAGAACAAAGCGTGGCCATAGTGCTGTTAGGGCTGATGCACCCCGCCGTTTCTACCTATGTGGAGTAATCAGTCCTTCCTTCTACTGACTTCCTGTGCAATTAAAAAAAAAAAAACAACAACCCCATCCTCTCTTCTTGATTGGTACTGAAGGCTGCGATCATGAATTTCCTGAATGGAAATTTCCTTCTGAGCTAAGAAGCTGACTCTGCTCTTAACTTCAATACAACTATTTTAATCCAAAAGCTGTAAATCTAACCCATAGCATTCTGGAAAAGTTACCTTACTAAGCCCAGAAGATACCCTTACTTAAGTCTTTTTTTTTTTCTTTTTTCCTATCTCATTTTTGGTCATGTCCAATATGGTTGCTAAACTATTCTTCCTTTGCTAAGCGTCAGCTTCTTTTTTTCCTCCCACTGTCTCCCTCCCTCTCTCATCAGACACAAATTCCTGATGTCTACAGATTATAACAGCTCATATTTTTCCACTTCCCCTCATTTTCTCATACCTACTTGCTTCCTTCTTCCCCCAGCTTTTTCTCCTGACACAGATGGTGCTCTCCCTTATTTTGGAATCATCTTACAAAACAATATAAGGAAACATAGCTTAATCTTCAGTTTGGCACCTGCTGGTGTACTTCACATGCTTAGGGACAGGCAGTCACAAAAATAAGTTACTATGAGGTACAAATTAAAGTGAAATCACATTCCATAAGGTATGCTTTGTTAACTGCTTTTGTCACTGCTCTGGTTGTGCCATAAGAGGAACTTCATGATGCAGTTACAGGTAGAGGAGCGAAGGCCAAATTAACTCATGACACTTAGTGGTATGTAAAAGCACACAGAGAAATAATTACCATGGAATGACAGATATTTGAGGTATCTCTATCACTACAGATATAGCCTAGCTTTCAGGTAACCTCCTGGTAGTCTGCAAGGAATGCAGATAACTTTCTGTGTCACTGACATTATAATCCACCTCCGGTTGCCAAACTGATTGCAGCAATATAAAGAGTGCCCTCTCTGGCCAAGTGCTGAAGCATCTGCCCATGGCTAGTATGGGGTCATCATCTTGGAAGGAACTTTGAGGCTGGAAGCAGGCAGAGGTACCGTAGCTGTGTAGCAGGGGCCATGAACAAAGCAAGCTTACTGTTCCACTGCAATGGAGAAAGAAACCTACCTGTGATTTTTGGTTTTACTTCAAAAAACCAAAAAGTAGTCTCGGGCATACATAGGAAGGAATAGAGGCAGAATGGAAAAGGCTGCCTAGAGTTTTGACTTGTTTCCTTTCATCGTTTTAAAGACTGTGCAGTGTTTGGTCTACAGCTGTGCCTTGCATTGATGAAGCCATGCAGACAGTTTCACTGCCTTGCTGCCCTGTCTGCTTTAAGTTTCAGGGTATCATCTCTTCTGCTGGTGTATGCTTCAACCTTACCATCTCCCATGATTTGTTTGTCTTCTAAGCCTCATGTAAACTGAATATTTCTCTAACCAAGCCTGGAAAGTGGAAAAGAAACGAGCATATTCTGCCTTTATAGAGAAAGAATGAAAGGAAATAAGCAAGGAAAATAAATAACAAATCAGGAACAAGTATGTAGTTTCTCTTTTCTCCCTATTCATTCCTTGGAGTGTAGGAATAAGTCATTCCTCATTTCCACCACAAATAAATGCTACTAGCACTTTAAGGTCAAGACCACATATCCCATGGTTCCCCAGGGCATTTCCCAATAGTACAAAGAAAGAGCTCAGAGGTTTTGAGAAGGCCATGTCTCTAGGGTAATGTTTAGCAGAGGTAGGACGGTTTTCAGTCATGCATCTTTGTTCTGCAATGAGTAGAAGATAATGCCCTTCACTGAAGTTGGTAAAATTGAGGTGAGGTGAATTAAGCCTTCAAAAATCTCTGCTACCTTTTCACCTCTCTTACTCCATAACAACGTATGTGTTTCACTCCAAGTTATTGTTAGTCTTTACTGCACTCCTATCTTACAATGTGAAGTTGGAGGGACAACTCCTGATAGTAGGAGACTAATTTCTGTTTCTGTGTTCTAGGTGCTGAAATACAGGACTGCTCATGTATCTACTGGTTGAAAACCTTGATACTCTGGTGGTAGGTGAGTGTATAAAAACTGTGCATCAGATGGAAGTAACTTCTCTCTGATTTACTCGTGTGGGCTGTGTGATCAGAGAGAGAGTTATAATCTGCATAAGTACATACATTATTAATGCTCATATACTTACCTAGTTCTGTTTCTGCCAAAATGTTATTTATTTTAGTAACTCTACGTGGCAGTGGGTTTCACAGGTTGATGAAGAAATGCTTCCTTTTCTTAGTTGTAAACTTAACTAAATTAAACTGGGCTCTAAATGTGTGTATATAACTCTTGACCTTGCATTCTGAGAAGTGGAGCAGGTCCTCTTTTTTTTCTTCAAAAGATCTTCACTTGATTAAAAAGTTTTCATTGCCTAAGTTCTGCTAGTCATATCACATATAGCAAAAATAAACACGCCAGCTGATGAATAGAGGACAAGTTACAAGGCTAGGAGAGGGGGGGTTGTCACCTACATCTGCACAGGAAAATTAAGATTTATTCTTGCTTTGTTTCTGTATGCACTATGTTTCTTGTAGCCAAGCTGAACTTCTGCATTTAAACGCATAAGTTGTGTATACGCTTAATTTTAAATACAAGGATAATCCTATCACTTACATTGAGTTCATTTGTAAGACTTTGCCAAGTCAAACTTTAACCATATACATTTTTTTAAATCCTGCAACACTTTAAACAATGATCCAGGCATAGGATTTTTGCATTGACCTCCTAATGTAACAGGAGCAGGATTTGAGAACGTTTTACTTAACAGATTTGAAAATTAATTAAATTAAAAATAACTGAAATGTTTTCATCAGCAGATATCTAAGTATATTTCAAATTAGGGTAAGCATCATTATTGTCCATTTACACCTAAGGAAGCTGAAACACATAGAAGTTAAGTGCATGCAAGAGTATTAGAACCAGCAGAACTTATAAAAGTCCTGTTAGTTCATCCTCTGAATCCAGGCTAGAGCCTTAGCCACAGGCCCAGACTGCTTCAAAATTCTGGTTAAATATACTTCCATATATTTTCATAATTCTCACTCCTCAATCGAATTAGATATAAGAATTAGAGGCCTAGTCATATATGTTTTGAAGATTATGAAAGTCTTGTTCTTAAGTTTGCTGGGGGTAAGAGTGAGCGTTCAATTCCCAGAAGTAATCTGCCATTCATTGTGTTTTCCTTGTTTCCAGTGTGTTCTATTTCCCAAGCCTTTTTCTATGGACCTATAAAGAGAAATAATTGTACTATCTAACAGTTTGATTAGAGGAAGGTTAACTGGGGGGGTGGTGGTATTTAATTTATTCAGTACTGCTTCTTTTTAGTTAAAGCTCTTGATTTTTTTTGTGTGATTATCTGGAAGCATCACTATTTCTTAATTTATGGCTAGTTTACATATTTGGAGGGGAAAAACAGATTAGCACTGGAAACAAAAATGTCAATTTTTTTAGCAACATGGCTAATTTAACAAAACCAGCCTATTAATGGAAACAAAAGTATTCAAATGTTTGTTGGACTTACATGTATTTGGATCATTCAATTGAAAGGATTTGAAGGCCAGGCTTGTATTCTCCCTGAGACACAGTAGTGACAGAGAATGGTTGTATTTCATTTAGGTATTTCTTCAAGTTAACCAAAGGCAAAATATTTGCAACCCCTACTTAAATACCCGATGAAATTAATTTAATTGTAAGGAAGCTAATTCATATTGTTACATCACTGTATGTCTTCACACTTGACAAGTATCAGCATTTAACCTTTTAATTGAAAATTACTTTGGGGATCCTGCCAGAAACTGCAAACTGAAAACACTAACCCCCATTACTAAGTCATGTAATACAATAGGTACAAGGTCAGGTGTCCTTGACGGTAACGCTCTGGGGCTGTGTGGATGGGAAGTTCTGTGTCCTTCCAGAATGAACTTCCTTCTGCTACAAAGGCTGATTATACAGTTTAAGGATTGTTTCATTATTTCTATATACAGATACCAGTAAGAAGATAAATTGATTATTTCCCCCCTTACAGAAGTGCTTCTACTTGATGCTGTTTAAGACAGGAGCAGTGCTTCAAGGGAAATAAAAGTTTTATTAATTTTTTTATGTCTGGATTTTTGGAATATGTGGATTTTTATAGGGGTGGGGAGGGACGCAGGGAGGAGAAGTATTCCTTTATGTCTTCCAAAAGAATTGGAGTTGGAAGCTGCAATAAATTGTGGGATTAATAAAGATGTCCAGTAGTAATGGCTGTGCACAGCTCGGGTCATACGTCCACAGCAGTTCCTAGGAGAGGATGAGTGCAGCTCCAGACCACGCCACAAAAGACTGTGTAAGGGTTTCATTTAGCTCTGTGAAAGATTCTTAGTTAAAAGTTGTTCAGTGTTACTATTTTCTTTGTGACTGTTTTTTCAGAAGTACTTTCTAAACATGGGCTTAAATTGATGATGATCTTTGACAGTTCCAATGTTATTGTCTGGAGTTGGGTACCCAGAAGCTGGGACAAACAAGAGGTGTTTTCAGACCCTCAGAATGTTTTGACTATTCTGAACACCACAGCTATAGGGAAGTGGAAGTTAGGAGTCCACAAAGCAGGAATTTTTACTCTACTAATGTAATTTGTGGAGAGGTACCAGGATTACCCACTGCCAGTTAAAGGCTTTTCAGCATTGCAGGCAAACTTGGATTTCACAGCCTTGAGGAGCAGGAGGACAGGACCCGGGCCATATCTGAGGTAGGAATGGGAATTCAGAGTTGATCTGGGAAACAGAGATCTGATGAAACAGATTTGCTGTTCTCTGGTGCTTTGAAGATGGTAACTGCTGTTGCTTCTTTGAAGCTTCTTCCTGCCTTTGGTGGAAGTGGAAGGAGAAGGAAGAAGGCTGGCTTCTTAAGGGTTTGCCATAACAAAATGGGTCTCAGAGTTATAGCTGTTTTACTTTCATTGCATTTAGTTGAAATGAGTGAATGGATTCAAAATTTAATGACAGATGGAAAAAGGAATAGAGCGTGTGATGGTGTAAGCTTCCTCCCCGTAGGGTTCCAGCCTGAGCTGAAGTAAAGTTAGTTTTAACTCGGTGTATTTAAAGGTTAGATTGTGCAGCTTAAAAATCTGTGTTATTCTGAGCTCTTTCGAATAGAGGTCAATTTTATGAGACAGCATGCGTGAGTGCTGAAAAAAGCTTTTGTGTTAAAAATGTGAACCATGATTTGGTCAAAGTAGAATGCATCTAAATGGATCTCATGCAAATTCTCTTGAAAAAGCATGCAGTGATATAAGCCCTTTCTAGAAGGGAGACTCATTCAAATACAGTGTAGTATTTAACTGGAAATACAAAACATTTCAAAAAATAAATCTTGTCAAGTAAGGAAGAGTTCAGTCTGTCAATAAACTGAATGTGTGTAAATACCCTATGAACGGGAAGTGACAGGGGATATTGTGTAAAAGTAGGGGTTAAGCTGTGATTATAGGAATAGGGAGGAATACACACAACTTGGCTCTGTGAGTCTGTGTGGTGGAAATACTGGTTCCAAACTAAAGGAACGTAGAGCCTCTGGAATTAGATCTGGAAATAAGCTGTAATTAGTTACTGTTACTTGTATAGGCCTGGTTTGTGCATGTTGTATGCAGATAAATTTTCTGAAAGGATCTACTTATATAAACATTTTGTCATGCAAGTGAGTTTTATTAATGCTGTGTCCTCAGTCAGAGCACTGATGTGAGGTAGCAGAATTAGGCTACAAGCTAGTGCCGGTCAGCTTCTCTTTTCAAATCTGGGTGTTTTAGTCTTGTGGCCAAAATGAAAACGGAGTGCTTCCCACCACCCTAGCTTTACTAACAATTTTAGTTTTGTGAAAGGTCAGCACATGACTGTGTCTTGTAACATTACACATTGCCTTTACTCAAAAATTCACATGCACAGGGAAACTGACAAAACAGTTTATTTTGGAAAATTAGTAAATCCAAATGATGGATACCATGTGTCAAAATAATCCTGGTGCACGTGCTTGCATTTTCACATGGAAGTTTTTGAAAATTATACTGTGGAAATGAAATAGAGAATCAGTTTGCTAGGGAGCAGTTCTAAGCCACTTTTCTGTACAGACGGCAAGATGTGGTCTCTTTTACTAAAGACAGAAGCAAAACCAGTTCCATCTTTACTTTAGCCTGTTCTCCAGAGGTGCCAACAACATCTAAAGGACCAGTTAGCGGAGTTAGGCAGAGGAGGATTAAGGCTGAAATTTCAGAACTGAAGATGTAAGAATAGCTAAATGGTCTTAAGGATTCATTTCACATCCCTTGAGCACCCTAAAAACTTGGTGCTTAGTTGAAGATAGTTTAATTCTAGAGCCAGTGGAGAGAGACAGGCATCTCCGGGAGGAGTTTATTCGATGTTCATCCTGTGTATTCTAAAAGGGAAGAGTGGTGGAGGATGTTACAAAAAAACTTCTTGGCCTCTAAATGCTGATAAATATAGCACTGTTTAAACAAGTGAATAGTTTTTCTCTTATCTGCTTGCTTTAAAACCTTAGGTAAATCTCATGTGAAGCAGTTAATAACGTTCACCTTGGTCAAATGTGAATGGAGAAAGATTTTTGAGGATGTTGAGACTGTGCTGCTGTGTTTGATTACACTTCATTGACACTTTAAAGACAGGCTTGCATATTTTATTTTTTTTCAATAGCCCAAATAAAAAAGTGCATGTAAGCTCTTTGCTGAACCTGTCCAGGGTGATACATAGCAAATCTTGAACTGGAAGAATAATGCAGAGTTCCTGAGTTCCAGGACAGTGAAGTAACAAACAAGGCCATTACCTGGGAACAGAAGGATACAGACTGATTTTGGTTACTTTCTTAGGTGTTTTGAATATAGTTAGTGGGACATTTCTGCACATACATTAACAAGTATTTTGAAGTAGTAGCAGTCTACTTCACCTGCACAATGTTGTACGTGTGGGAATATAAATGGAAGAGAGGTTGAGGTCTCTCTGGTAACAAGGCCCTAGCCTGCTTTTATTTTGATTTTGGTTAATGTTTGCTCAGTGAGCTGGGAATGGGAAATCCACCTTTGAAAGTATCATGCTGACAACCAAAATCTCTTTTGTGGAGACTTAAATTTGCTCAAACATGTAAAAAGTTTGGTAGAGTTGGGTTTTCAGTCCTTTTCCTAAAGTAGAAACAGGCTTACTACTGTCAGTCTACACTGTTGCCATGAGAACAGGGCACTGCCTGCCATTTTCCTTCTTATATATGCCTTAAAAAAAGATTCTGGGACTGTAAAATAAATTACTGTTTTGTAATTTAGCTTTAAGCAAAAGGAATATTTCAATGGTGACAGTTCTGGAAATGCTTTAACTTTCAAATGCTGACACCAAATAATAAGTAAAACCTTGTGATTAATGTTTCCAGAAGGGACTATTAACATTATCCTACATCTGTTCATGATATAATCTCCAAATGAAAAACACTCACTTAAAAAAAAAAAAAAAAAAAGAAACCCTAAAGTAGTATATGTTTATGCAGCATTTCAGAGCAGACTTAGCTCTAATGTGTGGACATCCTTGGTAAGACTTAACCGACTAATTTTTCATCTGATCATTATTTAGCCAAATCTCTGTGGTACTCCTGAAGTTGCTTAAATTTCATTGACAACATGTCATTTCACTTGCTGAAAAATATGGTCATTTTATATTACACTACATGAAAGAGCTTTTTATTACTTAGAGTAAAATTAGCCATCATACTTGGTGAAAATACTTAATGGTAGATCAGGCATAAAGTTCTGTGAAACATGATTTCATAATTGGTTCTTGCTGATTTAAATATTTGAGATTGTATAGGAGGATTGTTTTTTATGACTAGGAAGAATTTGCAGGAGCCTCATCATCTTTTAGGAAACATTTAGCAGTACTGAAGCAGAATTTGTAGAACATATGGCAGCAACTCATTCAGAAAATAATTACCTGTATTGCTTGGGAATAATTTGCCCATTTAAGACAAACCCCTGAATTGACGTATGTCGCCAAGATAGCTGTATTAATTTCAGTCTGTATGTCTGGATCTCAAATTTATTTTACCTAATGAATAAAAGTTTATAGAATTCATGTTCTCCATGAGAATGTACACTGAAAAAATCATCCTTTTTTATGTAAGGTGGTGGTTTTCTTAGTATTAAACTACAGACTGTACTATGCCAGATACTTTGTAAAATGTATAAATTGGCATTTCTGGTAGCTTTTTTAGATTCCTGTTAATAGTTGGTCAAGGCAAACAGAGATCAAAATTACTAATTTCCAGTTTTCTTGCTTTAGCTGGCATAACAAATCAGTGATAACCTAACAGTTACAGGCAACCATTTGATTTTTTTTTTTTTTTATGATGCATCTTTTAATTGATGGTGTTTCCTGCTAGCATACTTTAGTTTCAACCAACAACTCTGTTGTGGTTTGTGTACGGAAGTGAGGTGCAAACTGTGAGGCATGGAACGCAGGGTGCATATTGCTAGGTGTCTTACGCAGATTTAAGATCTGCATGTGGTAGAGTGAACACTACCACTGTCACAAGTGGGGTTGAGTATCATCCACGAAAAAAATGAACGTATCTTCAAAATGAATGATAGGACATGAGCAGCAGGTTGATTAGGAATCTCAAAAGCCTTGTTCAAGTGTTGGAAGTTAAAATAATGCCTTTATGCTTTGCTTGTGGTGGCCATGCTTCAGGTTCATCTCTGTCTGCTAGAAACCAAGCAAGTCCCCTTTAAAATAAATTGAGTTGAAGGGTGTTCCATAATTTATTTTTGGAACACTATTGTTCTAGCCTCTATGGATAGATCAAGATTTATTCCAAGTAATTTTTGACAAAATGCAGACAACTCTGGACAGAAGACTGTCCATCATACTTAAGCTGCCTGAAATGACTTTCATGGCATTGATAATATTTTAATGATGAAATCTAAACTTCGAATTGGAAAATTATTTGTTTAACCGACTGCTTACATAAGACATGTAGGGGTTTTTATTTCTCCCCATTTACACATATACACATACAACTTGCATATATTGTATGCATGCAGTTCAGTAAGAATGGATCAGATTACTTCTCTTTCCAGGAAAGGATACGTAATACACTTAACTTATGTCAATAAGAAAACAAAGTTAAAACACCAATTAAAATAAAATTTACTCATATTTCTCACGTAGTTTCTATCCTCTTCATATATAGGGTAGAATGATTGAAGAAAAGCTACAGGGTTATTTACTCTGGTTACAAAGTAACATCTCGCACACATCACTTCAGCTTTGTGTGACTGAATGGACATATATTGTATCTGATAATAGCAGATGACATTCAAGTTATTTGGTTATTCATACCTGCAGGAAACCTATAAAGAGAAAGCTTCTGTTTTCTGTATGTTCTGACCGGACTGTTTGCCCTGCGGTGTAGCTTAGGTTGTCATCTTGGAAGCTGTAGGTCGGGAAGTTTGTACCATTTTCCTTGCTTCACTCACCTGTCCTATTTAGAAAAAACTTGAAGATCTCAAATGAGCTAGTAGAGAATTTTTTTTTTTCCTTTTTAACAATATTTTTCTAAAACAAAGAAAATGAGCCAGACCAAGAAAGAGTTTTAATAAAATATATCTTTTCTGACTGCCTCTCCCAGTGCAAAGGTGTTCAGTCCTTCAGTTTAGTGGATTTGTTTCTACATGTTTCTGTGCATTTAGAGGCTTGTCTACTGTGTCAGACTGTAATACATCATATTTTGCACACTTAAATTTTTTCCTTTGCATGGGATTGTGTAACGCATCTTTCCTGTTAGCATAAGTGATTGGGCATAACTTACTCCTTTCTGTTGTCTAATTACTCTATTTTGACATATTTTTCTCTCTGCGTGAGCTCTGATAATGTGTGTGTGACATTTAGCTTACAGAAGTGGCCCTTTTCATTGCTATTTATGTTGTCATGTTAAACCTGTTTCTGAAATCAGTTTGTCACTTGAAGTACAGATGAAACATTGTTCAACACGTGCAACACAAACAACTGCCAAACTTCAAATTTGTATGTTCGTGTCAGACTTCTTAGCCAGCAATATTGAAACAGCTGTGTATGCTAGGCTTCTTTATACCCGTGATTACTGAATCAACTTGGAAAGAG